>NW_009232755.1:0-69977 GCF_000690835.1 Fulmarus glacialis
TGCCAACTCCACCACTAAACCATGTCCCTCGGTGAAGAAATTTTTCCTATTTTTACATAAGTAAACCAAGTTTTTTTAAAAAATCTGTTTCTATGCTCTTACTGCATAAGATGATCAGGTGCAATTCTTAGCCTCTGATTTTATGACATTGCACTAACTGTAGACCTGTCTGAGGGATGTCCCAAAAGTCACCAGTTTAGAGGAATGCTTGGACAGTGTAAAGCCATGACAAGAATTTTTATGCCACTAACCAGTGTCTATATCCCTTTGCATGGGACTTGTCTAGGACTTAGGGGCCAAGGTCAGTTCCAGCATCCTAGACTTGAGAGTGTCAGATTGCTAACGAAAGGTTTTCAAATTCTTTCAACGGATGATTGTCAAATAATATGGTCAAGAAAATAAGATTCTCTCCTGTATCATATAACAACAGACCTTTCTACCCATAAATAGATCTTTCTATCCAGACACGTCTATATTTTTCAGTGGTAATGTTATTGCCTCAATAACATCAAGTGTCAAGGAGTTGCATGGGGAAGTCATGCAGTATCTACAGACAATGTTTTAGGTTCACATGATTCACCCCTTCAAAGAGCTGAAATCACTAGAGAGCTGTGGGTGAGGGAGCCTCAGCCCAGGCTGAGACAATCCCTCCTGAGGATCGGCCGGCCATGCTTGCCCAAACACATCTCAGCTCTGGCACTATGCCATCACCTGACCACAAGCCTTAAGTAGATTCAACAGATGTGAAAGAGGGAAGTAGCATGGCAAAGAAATATTTGCCCATTGATGTTAAAACTGGCCAGTAGGAAGCCTGGTTAATGCATTTCTACCAAAACCTGCTTGGAGAGCAATATTTAATTATTATTCATAAAGATACTATATTTACCAAGCTAAGGGTTAGCTGTCTTTTTTTTTAGCTTTCCTTGATGCAAAAAGGGAGAACATGAGCAAAGAAATTACTCAATAAAAGCTCTCAAAGATTGTACCTTGTTAGCATATAAATTTTGGTGTGAGTTCTTTGTTAGTTTAAAGAAGGACTGACAAATATTTCAACTCCTGTAGCCCTATTCTGGGCTTTCACTTGGTAGCCCTATTTTTCTTGTTAGGAAAAAGGATAAATAAGAACCCACGATATATCTATTTTACGTCCTTCATCATTTTATACACTTTCATAATGCTCCCTCCTAATTGTCCTCTCACACTGTAATCTTTTAATTCTCCCCAGATACAGAGTTCGTGCAATGCCTTTAATAACTTTCATTACTTCTATCCATTGGCCCTCCTATTTATGCTTTATATTTTGTTATAATTATATGAGGACAATCCAGTATTTTCAGCGTTCTCTAGTCCCTGATTTTAACATTTTTTCTTGTTTTTTCACCACTGCTGCTCACTGATTTGTCCACCAACAGCCAAGCCCTTTTCTGCAGCGGCTGCGGTTCATTTAGAACCCAGCGATGTGAAAAAGGTAGATCAAATTATTGCTTGCAATATGTATTACCATGTATTTGTCAGCACTGAATTTCATTTGACACCATGTTCCCCAGCCACCTAGCTTTGTTAAGTCCCACCAGAGTTCCTCACAGTCTTATTTCTTCTGGACTAACCTAAACAATTTTGCGACCTCGACATTTTCCTCCCCCACTTCTTACAGCTTATAAATGAATCTGTTAAATGCTTGGGATCACACACAGCAACATCGTCATATCATGCTGAAAATGGACCATTTATTCCAACTGTTTTTTGGCCTCAAAGCCAGCCATGATCGGTGACAGAATTTCACCCCTCTCCTCTCCCCTAGAATGACTGAATTTTGTTGACTTGATTTTCTTAGCGGCTTTTTGAAAAATGAAAACTGTACCTGCTAGTTCTCAGAAGCTGAAGACAACTAACATGTAGTCCTGACCAGCCTCTCAGGTGCTGAATGTATTAATTTGGATGGATACCTCACCTTTTGACACCTCCACTTCCTTAGTCAGGAAAAGTATCCCTGAATGCTTGCCCTGTTTTATACTCTTCCCTAGGCATCTGCTATTGGCCACTTCTGAGACAGAAGTTGGGATAAATGGGCCTTTGGTCTAGCTTGGTACAGCCATTCTTATGCAGTAATCTCATCTTCATTATCTCAAATATTAGGTTTCAGGTCGGGTTTTCCCCAGACTCCCTGTGATGACGAATGATTTAAAGAAAATATTAAGACAAAAATGCTCGGAAGTGGCTGATTTTGGATGGCATAGGATGACAGCTTTGTATCGTGTCTGAATGTAAATAACATCCTGCTTACTCTCACCTTTGAATCTTTAATGGCGATGGTAAAATAACACAAATTTTATATTAGTACACCCTGGAGCCCATCAATCATTTTCCTTCCTCAACAGAATATGATTACCTTTGTTTATGACTTTTCCTACATTTTTGAATCCACATGACAGTGTCCATACTCAACCACCTTTCAATGAATTAAGAAAAAAATATTTTTGAGATGCATGTAATGTTTCCCATGCTGTTATTATCTATATGCTCTGAATTACTTTTTTTTTTTTTAAGGAAGAAAAATAGCAGGCAAGCACATATATAAAGCAAATAGTTTATAACCCCATGCCTGTGGTCAGAGCTCCACAGAAGCTGTATTTCTTTCTTTTCTTGTCATATTTGTTGTTTTATGGTGTTAGAAAGACAAGTTAGACAAGAGATTCAGTCGCCCTTCTATTTCGGAGATTATTATAACATTTGTCATTATTTAACACTAGATTTGAGTGGCTCAGTCCTAGGTTCTCCCACTGGCATCAGTTAAAAGTCCTCTAGCATTAACACCGGGCCCCACCTTGACTGATATTTTAAATTAGAAGCTGAAGGGTCTGGATGAAGGGCAAGTTAACATCATTTGCGTTGAGTTGCTCTTTGTACCAAGGCAGATGTGTATGCTTTTGACAGTAGGAAGATTAATCAGCAGTGGATATTTGGGTAATATTCTTCCTCTGGGCCTGTTACTTGCTGCCAATTTTTCAGAAATATGTGAGGTTTAAAGCGCTGGTGATTAGGCTTTGTACTTTTGGCACGAGCTCTGACATCTGGACCACCCAGGTGAAAGTCCACTGCAGTTCAGGAATCAGTTGACTCTAAATGCTTGGGAATGTCCCCTTCCAAAATGATGTTTGGGGGCTGATCCGTGAATTCTACATATGCTGCAAACATCTGCTTATGCTCCAAGCTCAGAAGAAGACCTCTGAAATAACAGAATCAAAAAAACCACCACAACTAATTTGCTGTTTTCAAGAGCCCAAACTGTAGACCCCCAAATCTGAGTGTTACAGGAAAAAAAAATTAAAAGGCAGGTTAAGGCAACTGCTCTGGGATTCTTTTATCATTTTCGACTGCCATTTAGCCTGGAGATGCCATGTTCCACCCACAAATCACATGTTCAGTAACCAATCCACCCAGCCACAGCCAGCCAGTAATTGTTTGCTGCACAAACTCTGTAACACTTCATTAGTTCTGCCACACATCTACTTCCACTGAAGGTAACTTTCCAAAATGAAAAAGCAACATTACAACTTCCACCTATTTTTAGTGCAACTTTAAAAAAAATACAGGAAATGCAATCGAGGAAAAAGACTGCTCGCACTATAGTTTACAATTTAAAGCAAAAATATGGCCTGCATTTTTTTTTCTGTCAATCTTACATTTCTCCAATGAGACTGTGAGAAATGTGCAAATTTATGTGATCATTTCTGACAGTTCTTGGCAGCTGGGCAGGCAAGCATTGGAAAGGATATCTCTCTCCCGATCCAAGATTAAATTTGGACTGAAACACAGGGCTCATTTAGGCAGCAATTAAAGGACCTTATAGACTGAGGGAGAATGAAATGATAAATGCAAAGAGGCTTATTTAATGGGGATATTAAGTAAACTGCTGGTAAAAATGCCCATTTATCATCCACTGATTCCTAATTGGTTTCCTGTTCCTGCCTGCATGTGGCATTTTCAGAAGGAATTACCTTCCTTTAGTGCGACTGTTGCAAATGCAATAAATCAAGCCCATAGATTTCTAGCTAATTTAGATGGAGACTAAATTGGAGCCAAAGCATGCAAGAGTGCTTGCAATTAATGTTCATTACAACTTTTAGCTTCAAAAACAGGAAGGATCATTTTAATGCACCATTCCCGAGCAAGGACACTATTTCAGGACTTGGCCACCCTTTGTATGCTCAACAAAAATCACTTGCCTTTGTAAGCAACTGGCCTTCCTAAAAACTTCCTAGGAATCCAGGTTGAGGTCTAGCAAGCCTTTAAACACCTGTACTTCAAGAAAACTCCGTCTTTTGTTTTCATTACATGCCTTATCTGTCTATAAAGGCCAACTTACACGAAACCAGCTTACATGCACCACACCGTTATTGATCTCAGCCGCCTGATTCCAGCAACATAAACTCTATTTCCACCCGGTCGTGTGAGAAGGTAACAATTTTCTAGCTGAAAAATCAATAAAGTAAACTGCAGTTTTCCAAGCAGCAACTTCAGTAGATGGTCTACAGTCTTTCACCATATTCCTCTTCCGAGGGTTCAGCTTTGCAGAAGAGAAGAAAAAAAACTTGCTAGTGTGGGAATTTCTTTGCTTTGCCATTCTCACAAGGTGCTTTAGAGATGAAGTCTGTGTCTCATTTTATGGCACTTTATTGTTTGATACAGCAAGCTACTTTTCAAAACGCACATAGTGACCCAGACTTTCTGCAGCTTTTGGCATTTGCTCCCCTTGCGTGTAGCCCTGATATGCAGCACTGTGAGCATAAACAAAACTTGGTTAGCTGTTGTGAGTTCCAAACAAAGCAAAAAGAACAAAAAAATCTTCCACTTCCAGAATCCACTGAAGTGCATGGCACTTATTTATGTTCAGTGGAAAGAAAATTAGGTTTACTGGGTCTTAATCCCCCAAAAAGTTTTTCTATACATGATAAGATTCTCTTTGTTTCTCTTATCCACTGAATGAAAGGATTGTTTGTTTGTTTGTTTTGCTTCCAAAAATACAGTTGACACAATCTAAGTACCTTATGGCAATCAAGAGAAATAGATTTAGAAACACTGCCTATCCTTGGTGTCACAGAACAGGCCACAATCTATCTTTCATTTAGACTTGAACCCAGCTACAGTCAGGTTTTTTGTTCTCTCTTCTGCTTGGTCATTTACCCTTTAATTCCTTGTTTTCCTTTTGGATCACTGCTCACTGAATTAACATTCAGAATTTACAGCCTTCAGAGCTGGCATGTTTGTTGCAAATGATCAGTTTTGAGTGGGATAGGTTGAAACCCAAGTGGGTGATAAAGAAATCCATTAACTTACTGACACACAAATCTTCCGTCTTCCTCTGTAATGTACCCATAAATGGTTAAAGGCAGTACCCTGGGGAAGATGAAGGTTACACTTATTCTCCTCCCCCAACCATATGTAGATAAATATTCATTGGGAAAAAAAACTGACACGGAAATACAAATGTTGATATTAATGCCCATACTGAGAGCCCATGCTGTGGAGGAAATGGGCTTGCAATCTGAAGATCCAATTTCCTTTTTTCCAGGCTCTGCTACCAACTTACTATTTCACCGTACGCAGAACACTTCATTTTTCCATGCCTCGTCTTCTCTCTCACAAAAGCGTGACTGCATTCCACAGATGGGAATTACCATATACAAGCACTAACTACTTTCACTTGTTTAATTTTAAGCAGCTTCAGAACATTTACCCTGAATGCCAGGAGCACAGAGAAACATTGAGGCAGGCCTGGGAATGCTCTGCCATCACAGAAAGCAAGGAGTAAATGTTCCTGAAGTGAAACAGCCTGTCTAGCTCTCACCCCAGCCACACTTCTGTTTTGACGCTTGCTGCACACACAACTGAAACGACATAGGCAGTGTTAAAGGAAGATGCGGGTTATACAGAGAGGGAGAGCACTTACATTTGCCATTCTCCCTAATGATTCCCGTCGGTTTGATATTTGATGAAGCCAGCTGACGTTCCAGTCAATGGAAGTTCACGTTTAATATACACAACACTTCAAACAATAGAAAGTTATACTTTAAAAAGTATTTGGTTTCCTTTTTTTTCTCCTTTTACATTAATCTACTACCTTAATTCACCAGGGCCTGCCCCCATCTTGACTGTCCCTTTTCTCTGCTCCCAGCCTACCCTCTGCACTCAGATGGTGACACCTGCCACTCGCGGGGATTTGGCTCAACCTTTACCAAAGCAAAAGCAGATCCTCTGTGAGCCCAGGACATCTCAAGGGACGACATGAAGTGGGGCCAATGTCCCACTTCAGATGTCCCAAGCCTTGCCTCACCCAGGTGTCAATGACTGGGCCACAACCAGCAAGATTTGCCTGCCTGCTGCGAGCTCTCCTATCTTTCAGCCAGCCTACAAGGTGAAACTAACTCCTTTCCAATTTCTTCTTCTAATCATTAAAAGGCCAGAAGCAGATTTTTCCTAGCAGAGCATATAAAGCTGTTGGGGCCCGGTGCACTGAGCTATTACACTTCAAAAGGCAGGGACTGCAGATCTTGGACTACGGTCCTCTCAAGTCCAAATAACTGACTAGAGCTTGATCTCATACAAATGGGTTTTATACTGCATTAATGCCACTGACTGCAGTGGAGCTACTGGTGGTTTTTTACCAAGGCAAGTAACATCAGAATCAGGCCCCAAACCTCGTGGCTGGTAGGCTTTCTTATCTAACCAGCTCAACAGTTTTTTTTAAATCCTTCTCAATTTACCACTCTCAAGGCCTCACAGTCTTCAGAAAGGAAGATGTTTGGGTTTTCTTTAAACCAGATGCAGCTTGTCTGCCAAGCATTTAGTCCAATTAAGTCCCAATTTTATATTATTTTTCAGCCACATGTTACAACAAACAACGGAGTAGAAACCCACATATGGTTTCTGATACTGGAATAATGAAACTCAAAGAAAGAAAGAATTGAATTTCCTGTGGTTCCTTTTAAAAATATAAAATGTGTAATATTTTAATGGACTAAAATCAGTACACATGGAATATTACTTGGTCCCAACTGAATACAAGGTTGTACATTAATGGAAAAGTCCTGCTGATGTAAACGAAGAGGCAGAACACTGTACTAAATAACTGGGAATTTATTGCTCAACCAAAACCATGTACAGAGTTGGTACAAGTCAAATCCACTGGCAGAAGGGGAAAGCATGTTCGTGTTAAAAGCAGCTGCCTGTAGCCAGTGGTGGTGGAGTGAGCTGACTCTGATCTCACACGCCTACAAATGAGGAGTAATTCCAGTGTTTCCACAGGGGCTGCAAGAGTGCAAAACAGTTGTGGAGAAATCTTAATCAGCCCACGGTGTAATTGACTGCACCAAGTCCTCATGAACTCATCAGCAAAACACAGGTAATACTGCAGTCAAACAGATACGATCAAGTACATTTCGTTCCTTTTAAATGGCATCCCTGTCCCGTAAACAGTCTGTCCGCCCAATATCAATTTGCTGTCTTCTTGTTTTGCTCTGCAATGCAGGGATTTGATGAGGGAAGATTAACACTGGTTAATGCTCCTTGAACACATCCTTGAATACGAAGGTCCAGTAGTGTGTGTGCTACTGGTCTTTCCCCTGCGCAGACTCCACAGAATCAATGACCACCCAGGGTGAGAGAAGTTTAGCTCAAGCCATAGCCATTCATGCTTTTGACATCAGTCGTTCAATCCACAGTGTGTCAGTAGCGATGCCAGTAATCATACAGGCACCACGGAAAGCCTCACTTCAGGGGGCAATGGCTAATACCCACAGGGCGTAGCCTTCAAACCTGGATGTCTTACAGTAAGCTGTGAAGACTAGAAGATGTTCAGGTGCAAATTATTTATTCTCTGTGGGGCTGGAAGGGAAAGAACTGCAGAACCCAAAGCCTCTCTTCTCCCTCCATCTCTTAATCGCTTGCCATGACTTAGGAAAAGAAAAAAAGTGAAATAACATAGTGACCTGTGCAACCCACCTCAAAACAGTCCCGTGTGAGGAATGTACCATTATTAACCTTCCCCTTGGCATATATTAATCCACAGCATTCTTCACATCTGTAGGGCATCAGACACAGGAGGGAAACAACTGCAGTAAGTAGAAAACAGCACAAAGTAAAAATACAATCTGAGTCTCCCAGACAACAGTAAAATGCATTAATCCACAGGGGTAAAGTGACCATTTCAAAATTAACCGCAAGGATTTACAGCTGAGAATTAATTTCATCTCTATTATTATGTCAGGTAAAATAGTCGCAGTTATACACTAATTTATATGGAATCACAAAGGAAATCCTATTTCATTAAGTGGATTAAGCATTAATGTATTACCCTTTCCATTTTTATCTTCATTTCATAAAGTGCCTAACAGGAGGTCAAATTAAGAGACCAAAATTAACATTTAAAAAAGTCATAGTGAATGCTATACCACAGTGATTCTAACCACACTATTCTTTATCATGATGGTATCAAGGCTATTTTAGCTTTGGTACTGGAAATTAATAACTGTTATTTCCATAGGGAACCATTTTTCCTGAATGTAAATCATTCAGCAAAGTCAGGCAGAAGAAACAAAAGCATTATTCATTTCATACAAAGGTGTAAGCAGAACAGGAAGAAAGAAAGCAGAAAGTGCTAAATCAGTTCCCTGTTCTCCCTGCGCGAGCTGTACAAAGGAAGCCCTCACAAACCTCAGTTCGTGTTTATGACTGAAACCAACAGAGTCCACCCTAAGCCAGTAAATCGTATCAGCTATTTTGAAGGCCTTTCTTTAATTACCGATTATTCAAAACAAGATGACGTGACCATCGCCCATGTAAAAACACACACACACGCAAAGCCTTATACACAGTTACCCACCAGAACAGTTCTCCAAATCAAATTCCAGCCGCAATATTTTCTTTGCTCTGCTTGTTTGTGTTTCTTTACACCACAGGCATTGTCCTGCTAACACAGTTTCCAAGTCTGTTATTTGCTGTTGGTAATTCGTATTATCCTCAACTAACATTAAAGGTTTATCACTCCAATGTTATTAGATCAGTTTTTGAGGAATTTCTATTTTATTTGTGTAATGGTGTTTATATGTCAAATATGTGTCAAGTCTGAGGGCACTGAGAGTTTAATAGCTTGGAGTAACTAGTGAAGTCACATCTGGAAAACAGCATTTGTTGGAATCTGAATAATAAACTCATCTTACCATAATGCCAAACAGGAAAGATTTCTATATAGAAATACATAACTTTGAAGAAATATTTTTTGTATTCCAATCTTCAGAAGCACCAGTGCCAGGATGTAGCTGGACCATTCAATTTAATTAGCACATGTATTCACATCTGCTTTTTTCCCACTTTGCTCATAATGAGCTTTAATTTGGAATGCTTTTATACACCAGTGAAAATAGATTTTCCACACCACATGGGTAGGGAAGAAAAGTACCAGATGTAAATTGAACCTGTCCTCTGCCAAGGACATAGATGTGCCATCCTTCCACCCCCTTTTCCCACCAACAAGCAACCCACATCCTCCAATCTTTTCCTAAAGGCCGCTCTTTCTGTGCAAGCCATTTCACAAACTTCGTTTTCCAGCAGCGGCTGGCTTCTCCACCATCCTCCTGCTCCCACATCCAAGCATAGCTTTTCTGTTAGCTGGTATTCTTCCTTCTTCATATTTCTTCTCATTTTTTGAGGGTTAGACTTCCTTTTCATGAGATTCACCTCCCTCCTTAGAGACTTCCCACGCTATGAAAAGAACACAAAGACAGCTCTAACCTTTCTCTGCCAAATTCTCCTTCTTACTCTTCCTTTATCTTTCAGAAAAAGGCATTCTGGGTCAGTCGCCAGCATGGAAAAAACTGGCTGATATCAGTGGCTGGTAGCTGTACTGGGAGAAGAGAGGAAACACGACTGGAGACGCTAAGAGAAAGTCTTTCCTGACTAGTCAGGATCTGTCCTGTGGATACTGCACTGTACTGAAAATGTACCTATGGGTCAGGTTACAGAACTTCTGCAAGTTCAGGCTACGTTTGGCTAATCCTGAGGTTTCAAAACATAGTTTGCCAGATTCGCAAAAGTTTGTATCCTGTAAGTTTTATATCACCATAGTCAAAAAATTATTCCACCACTAAGAATTATTGCTATCATACTGCACGGGAATTCCAGGAAAGGAAAGGGCCAAGTATGTCTGAAATGTCCTTCTCTTCCTATTCAGCATGGGTTGGCTTTCTAAGCACCTTTCAATGTCTGTTTTTCACAGCTATTTTTAATATATTTAGTCTTGTAGAGATGTTTAGGTAAGAAGGCTAGGCTGGTCCAGCTTGGAGAATGGAAAAATTCCCGAAGGAAAAATTCAGTAAGGTAATTGTTTTTATTGTTCTGTCACAAGTATTTTTCAGAATAAATCAGTGTTACTCAAACTTTATCTAGCCAGTTTGGCCCACTGTACATCAGGGAGAAAATGCAATGCATGCCAGGCAAATATGTCACCAAGATCGTGGGATTTGCACTCTGAACCTGTTTCTCTCTCTCAGCTGACTATGGGGAGAGGCTCAATGAGTATAGACCACCTGGACTTTTAAATGCATAAAGTGGAAGAAATCAACTATGTTCGTGTCAGAGGCCATCAGTAAATCAAATACCACTTTATATTGACATGCAACAGAATATAGTTTTGTGCCAGCCCAGCCAGCTGAACCCAGCAAGATGGAAAAGAAGGGAGAAGACAACAAGATGCTACTAGTTGTACTTGGCACAGGTAATCCAGCCGTCTTCTGGTCTTGCACAAAGCAAATTCACAGATGTGTAGATGGGGGAAGGAAACAGGTATGTGTTGGTACTAGCTTACAGTGCATTTGAAAAGACAAAGCTTAGGGAAGGCACGCTCAATAAAAGCCACATTCTTCCAGGCCAGGGAAAATTTCTTCCCCTCCTTTCCATTTGGCCAGGGAGTCACTGGGCTGGGATCACAGATGGGACAAGTCGAGGAAAGTCACTTCAGGAGCACAGAAGGGAGCTTGGAAAATGATGTTCGATGTTTTAGAACTTGAAAAGAGTCCAGTGTGGGGCAGGCAGATCACAGATCTAGCAGGCTGTCAAACAGAAACTGTCGAAGGGGTAGAGGGGTCGGGGGGCCAGAGAAGCTGCTGAATGAGGTTGGTGTCTGATCATTTCTTCACAGCTCTACCGACCACATGGAAAGTAAGGCCAGAAAACAAGCCAGAATGGCCACACTGGCCAGCCATCTTGATGGCAGCCCTCCAACAGGTGGAGTGGATTATGGAAGGAAGAATGATCTGTTTTGTACAAGTTATTGCTGGATAGTTCCCAGATGTGTTAATAAAGCTGCAGGCTATTCAAACAACATCTCTGGGTCTATCCTGGCTCCTCTACTCTAATCTTGAAAAACCAAGACTGTTAGGTAAGCCAGTGACTGGCTTACTTAAGAGGTCTTACTTTGTCCTGTGAAATAGAGCAAATTTTGTTTGGAAAAATTTCCAGGAAAATCAGGAACTAATGTGATTAAGCTGATCCGCAAAAATGGAATGACAGACACTTGACACAGTTCCATATGCAAAATATCATTGGTTTCCAGAGTTCAGAAATCCAAAAGAAGGAATTGGCTTTTTTATAGAGGACCACAAATAGAAGTCCAAAAATAATTTTGTACAAAACTGTGCAAGCTTAGATGGGTCTGATATAAAAATGTGTTTCTTTCAGGTACCAGTAAAATGGCAAGATAGCTTACTGAGCTATGGCCTTCTGTTTTACCCAGTGAGCCTCCATTCTTTCCATCTTTGGGAATCTGTGACTAAACTACAAGGAAAAAATGCCTCATGCCAGGTATGGTACCTGTCAGCTGTTCGCTTTCCCTCTGCCAACTGAAATGAGGCTGCTAGCCCTGGCTTTTCAGCAAGCCCATGACCAGCAGAAGTCAGGAAAACTGGCTTAATTCATGTTTTTGCTAAGCACTGAAAAGAAACATTCAGGCATACAGAAAAATCTGCAGACATCATGAGATTAAGGTATTCCTGATGATTTTGCTGCATTTTCTAAAACATTGCTTTTGTTTGAAGAACAGTGAAGTTTACAGCCCACTTTAATGCCTTCACTATGTCAACCAACTGACTCTGTGGCCAAACAGACTGAAATAATAGCTTTATTCATTTAATAGGGTGTTAGCTTTGAAGTTTAATTATCAGGGATAGGAACTCTCCACATTCAGGGAAATGCAGACTGAAGTATGAAATCCAGTTGGCTGCAGATCATTTCTACTCCATGTCAGCAAGGAGGAATTTCGATTGCGTGCCTGCAGAAGTGAAATCAGATCTGTAGACTCTCCTTGTTGCCTCTTACAATCCCAACATCCGATCCAATCCGTACAACCTCTCGCTCATTTCCTTCCAAGTCCTGATGAATTCTACTCCTCTTTCCCCAAAGTGGCCCCTGGGAAAGAGGAACTTGATTGGATTGGATTTTTCATTTCTACTGCTGTCTGTACTACCCTTTGGAGCATCCAGCATTGCAGCTTTGGCACAGACATCAACAACCACATCAAAAATCCCGAGACTTTGGAAGCCATCCCAACTGCCTGAGAACCCTCCCAGAAGACAGAGGGACCTTTCTCTGTTTAGCACATTGGGCACTCATCTCACCTCCACGAGAGTAGGTGTAACACGGTCTCCTCCTAGTGCAACAACAATTGTCACTTGCATTGCAATGATGTAAATTGGGTTGATCAATCCAGCTGGCAGATCTGGCCCATGCAGTCCATCCATCCTGCTGCCTTTTTTCCCATGCCTCAAAGGAGATCAGGAACAGTTGTTGGGACAGCACACAGAGCACAAAAGCCATTTGGAAACCTCTTACACTTCCAGCACACGGTCAGGTTTTTGGAGCTATGAGTGGCTACAGCCACATCGGACATGGAGACAGTCCCCAGGCTGGCATTCAGCCCCAGCCTGAGTGAGAAAGTTGAGACACCGTGAATTTTAATGATCCCAGGGAGGTAAGGAAAGAATGACACCAGCCACATGTCTGCAGCAAGGCAGATCTGCTTGGGAAGAGACTTCTCGGGATTTGGGGCTCTGTGAACATTAAGCCTCAAGGTTTATAAACAGGATTCCAAACTTTCTCTGAAAATGCCACTGCACTTCATCCAAACAATCCAAATCTGGTGACAATCAAACTAATCTTTTCCAAATTCAGCAATGGCCCTTCCTCCCAGTGCCCATTCTCAGCTTATAGGCTTAAATGTCAGCTGGTTTTCTTAGAGCCTGGTTCTCAAGCAATGTTTAAAATGTTGTATTTGTTACAGTACACAAAAATTTCCCTTCCATCCATCTCCAATACCTCAAAAAAGACTAAGGGTTTCATTTAAACATTCCAAAACTGAGATGTGCACCGTAAAAATTGTTCACTCCTGTGCCAATAAAATCATTAGCACAGCTTCTCACACAAATGATTTGAAATCTCAAGGGGTTTTTTTAAAGTCATTCTATATAGTTGAAAAACCACAATTATTTTGACTCAGCTATCAATTATATCATAGTAAGTATCTTATTCCATTATTTTAGGACTACAATAGATGAACATATAATAGCGGTATGAAAATACAAGATCATCGAATTCAACAGCTTCACAGTGACTCTAACCAAGAATTTTAAGACATTAATCACAGCACCGATTGAATAAGAAGAGGCAATGAACTACGCATACAGCACTCATGGTAAACAGTTCTGCAGCTTCTCCCCCAGTATTAAATGGTAGAAAAACAAACTTTCCTTAAAAAAAAACCCCTCACTTCTGACAGATAAATCCCCTTAAGTTAAAAAAAGGCAAATAGGATGCAATAATTAGGATGGGTTATCCAATATGCAAATCAGTTCCCGTGGATTGCTCAGGAGCTGCTGAAGGTTATTCAGCAGGTTTATTCAGAGACAGTGGATTCCTTAAAAAAAAAAAAATCCTGGGAAAAAAGCACAATGGAATGAATAAGCCCTGCCCTTTCACAGAACATCTAGCTGACATGTAGCTTGCTAAAAAAATGTAAATGATTTAAAGAAAGGCTATGCAGAAATGTACATCAAGTGCCATTATTTTATCACCCACTTTAATCACAGGCTGCTGTTCAGAATGGCTTGGGATGTTGGTTGTTACAGAAGAGATTTCTGTACCATTATTAGTACCTCTGAACAAATGCGGTGAGCAGGGAAAAAAAAAAGACAGCGGGGGGGAGAGAGAGTGAGAGGGAGAAGGAAAATGTAGCAGCGGTTAAAGCATAGTTTAATAACTCCAATCTCAGTCACTTTTTTCATATGTATTGTATGTGCAAGTCCATAGTACAGCATAATGTGTCATAATTTGGCCTCCAATTCTGACAGCACTGCTTGACTTGGGCATTAAATCATTGCCCCGAGGAATTCACATTCTGGCAATTCCTGATGGTAGGACTGTCATCTCCTCCCACACATGACCTATCATTTTTGACATGATTGAATCAAAATTAGTCAGTACATTTAGATGTAAATTAGAGACATCCAAGAATAATAATGAGCACAAAAATATAGCTCTGTGTAATTGACACGGCAACTGCTTAGTAGTCTTCCACAGTGTCCTCGAAATTATTAATATCATGATAACAGAAGTACTGTATCAAAAAAAGTGAGAAAACTTTTCCTTTTTTTTTTTTTTTTTTAAGAGCGGCATATTTAACTAACCCTTAAATCCTAAGGAAATCTATAAGTGTTCGCTCATCCAGCACTTGCATTCTCCAGACGGTCCTGACCAGAGACAGACGTAACCGGCCGGCCAAGGAGCGCGCGAGGGCTCCTGCGTCCTGTCCTGTCCCGCCTGGCGTCCCGTCCCTCCGCCCTCCCCCCCATTTCCCCTTCAGTCACTGCCCACGGGCGCGGGTGCCGCCGGGGGTCCTGCCAGGAGCACTGCCAGGCCCCCTGATGGGGACGGCCGCTCGCTCCTGGAGGTGACACCTTCCAAAAACAGGCAGGACCCTTGTGCGCTTCCCAGCGCTGCTCCGCAGAGACGCTGCCCCAGAGACACTGTTTTTGCCCTTAAAAGCCCCTTTTTGTGTATTTGTACCGACCCAGAAGGGTGACGCTGTCAGGAAGGTACCAGAAGCCACTGGCACGCTGCCCCATCGGCCCAGCTCTCCCCACGCCTCCCGCTACACCTGGGCGGCTCTGGCCAGTGGGACCCGGCCTACCCTTGGGCCCCCTCACCCCTTCCCAGCCTTGGGGAGCAGAGGGGAAAATCCCCAGGGAGCACATGAGGAAGGAGGCCTGAAACTCTTGAAGAGAAACTACTCCAGTCCTTCCCCAGAGCTCCTTCCTCCAGCGGGCACAGGGCCCTCCCTGTTGCCACCGCATGAGGGAGCGCCCTCACCCGGGGGGGTGTGAGGGGTACAAGAAACAGCCGCAGACTTTAGGGAGGAGAGACATCCCCAACTCTGTAAAAAGTGCAGTGTGTAACACCACCACCCCTACAGACCCTTAAAGTACTCTTTTGTCAGGCAGGAAGAGGAGGGAAACAGGAGAAGCTTTTATTTTTTTTTCTTGTTTCCCCCTTTCCAAAAGGGTCGGTTGCCCTCAGGATGGATAGGTGCCTGAGAAAAGGACAGGCCTTAAAACCAGAACCACTGTACGCCCCGGGCTGAGGCAGACAAAAACAGGCACAAAATTAAGAAACATTTCCAACTGGTTTCAGTCAAAAACAAAATGTCATTTAATGTTTCTGGTGGTGGTGTTTTGCACATGGGGTGTGCCCATGCCACTACCCCGGAGGAAAGGCTGCCCGCCATCAGCCGTCCCGGAGCCACAGGGTCCATTGCGAGGGGAGAGCCTGATTTTGTTCCCGTGTGCCCCACAGGAAAACAGGTAACTGTTTAGGACCAAAACAATTCAGTGAGTCCTTTTTTTTCATGTGGCGGGAGAATTTACATGTGTTAATGTGGCACTCAGTGATCTTGATAACCCAAGTCTGTATTACTACCTTGAAGCAAACCTAAAATCTCCTGGGGTCATGCCAACATCTCAATGGTTGCGTACTGAGTATCTCCCTAAAGTCTTTGATTACCATGTTGCCGGGGGAAAAAAGAAATTAGCTGGAACAATTTCTGTGTCAGTTGTCTGTGATGAAAGAGGAAGTGCCCAAGATTACTATGTCCTCGGTGCGCTTGCCATACCTTCACTCAACAGAGATGTTAATATTTTCAGTAACCAGGTGAAGCAAGTGTCAAAGCTGTTTTATTGGAATATGTTTTTCTGGAAGCCACAAATCATAAAACCATTTCTGAAACTATACTGCAAACACTACAAAAGTTTCCCTGTGCAGAGCATATATGGCCAGAAACGCTGCTTAGTGAAACAAGTGCTGGTAAGAAAGAAAATTTTCTACCCCTTGCAACTCAGTTTTCAGGGCTGATTAGTAACTTGCACACTGAACACTGCAGTTTTCAAGTGCTTAGGACCTCTGAGAACGTGGCTAATGAGTGCACGTAATTTGTGAGACTTAAATGCCGAAGCTTACTGTGTGAAGAAATCTCACAGTATACATGGCCTCACTAGCTCTGTTTTAAACAATAAAAATAAAATCCTGGAATATTTCTGTAAGAGAAGAAAAACACAAGCAGTTCTTATGTACTTCAGGCAGATGCTTAGCACTATTATCTTTGACAGGATGCTGATTTTCTATCTGTTTTTTACCCTAAAGTGTCACTGGATAGTTTGAGTTTGCCATAGCACCCAATGTGTTGCTAAAGTATCACATCTCGCATTCGTAACAAATTCAGTACAGGTTGCTTCTTGGGGTTGAAACTGATACACCCACTCATGACAGAAAGCCAGAGCACGTAAACCTAAACCCAGCTGCAGCTTGTGCCAGCTTTGGCTGGATGAAATTAATTCTGTAGGATCTATGACAAAGTTCAACTGGACTCAGAAAAGGTGGCAGCAGTTAAACTAATGAAAAGGCTTGTGCACTATACAAAGATTCACAGTCATATTAACATATCTATGCTAATTTATCAAAAATGAAGGGCATTCCAAAATACTGTTTGGATTTGACACAGAATGCTACTAAGAGGACTGGCATTTGGGAATGTAAAAAAATGTTCTCTGGTAACAAAGGGCTTTGAAATCAACACAGAATGCCTGGCTTTCCTTCAAGGATTGTGCCTGAAAATGGCTGTCATCTCCCACTTCTCCTTAACAAGGACTGACTTATTTAAAAGCCCTGTCTCTTTTTCTTTGCTACTCAAGAGATGTTGCTTCTAGTAGAGATGACCATTGTGGAGGAAAGTGACCAAAGAATAAAAATGAGGTTAAAAAAGGAAAGAGGAGTCCCTTATACTTCCCTATGGGGAATGGACTGAAGAAGTAGAGGGCAAGGAAGATTGAGGAGAAAATAAATATAGTAGGAGGTTGAAATAGGACTGGAATGTTTTTTCAGAGCAGCATTACTGGGCTAGATCCAGAAGTTTCAGAAGAAGGAAAAATGAAGGAGTTGGCAAAGGACTGAGTGAAGCACATTCCCCAATTTATGGAGGATACAGCTGAGACTCAGTGAAGCTCCAGTAGATTGCCAATGGGAACGAGCATGGAGAGGGAAGGCCTGCATTTTAGTGTTACCGGAGGTGGAAATCTGAATTCACCATCTATAAATTCAGGATGAAAACCTCTCACTAAAGTTGAAAATAACCAGAACATAACCCCTCACACCTGACAATGTTCTATTTTAATTCCTTGCATTTTGGGAATGTCAATTATGTTCTCTCAGCTTCTGGTAACACCAGTTCTGATAAGTCCCCCTGCAGTCTGCACTACACCTAGCAATCCAAAAACTCAGGATAGGGGCAGATTTCAACATCTCCAAGCAGCCACAGAAATGAAATGTTATTTTTGAAGTTACTTGAGCAGGCTGCTAAATGCAACAATAAGCAAAAACCATAGACCCCATACATTTGGAATTGTTTGGTTGACTCAGGTATACACACCTCATGTTTGAGCCCTACCCATTCAAATGCCTTAGAGTGTTAAAACAAGTAGAGAAATTGCCACAGTAAGCCTTGCTTGTGCTATGTCATGCTTCCCCACCCAATGAAGTGGAAAATGTTTTCTTGCTCAGTGAGAACACATGGGTGGAATTACATGAAGGACAAGGAGTGCTCTGGTGGGTGCCTGCAGAATCGGGGCCCTATTCTTTAGTCATCCAGCTGGCTGTGTATAGTTTGGCAGATTAATTGCCAAAGCAACACTTAAACTTTTGTATCTGCCTTTTTTTCCTGTCTACCCTAATGGTACCAAGGAAACTAAATGCAAAAAACAAAGGTATTAAATATTACATTATAAGAGAGAGCATAAAGCGCCTTGATAAGGCTGACAAGCCAGCCTTGTGAGGAAATATTACAAAAATAATTCTCTTGCAAACTTTAGCTATGTTCTTTTGTAACAAGTCTTCAAAAATTGAGGCAAATCCCACCTCAGTTTGACACGTAACAATAATAAAAGACACACGATACGCAAAATTTCTGTCTGATAAACAGATCAACGAAGCTACATTAAATTAGGTAATTAACACTTACCTAGTTTGTCAGACATGTTTAGGGGAGCAACTTGATTCTTGAAAGTGTCATTATGTGTATAGACAATCTCCTCTGGCATTTCTTTGCTTGCTAAAGAAGAGCCTGATACAGTTAAAACTATAGGGTCTCTCAGATACATTTTGAAGGAGAGAGTAAGGCAAATATACAGCTGTATTTAATGATTGCCTCTACATTGTATCAATGACTGGTCTAACTAGGACAAGGTGAAAACCCGCCTCCAGCTCTGTAGAGGCAGGAAAGCAGAGTGTATGTTTATTATCACCCTGGTGAACGGAAATTCACAAGTAAAATAATCATACATTGTTATAAATAGGGTGACCCAAAATCCACCTGCAAAGAAGAATATCAGTATATTACAAAAGTGCTTTGGCAAGATAAACTATAAACCACATGAAACAAATTCTTTGGTAATAGGTATTTTAATCTCCTTTGCATGCTTAGGTATTTTTCCTTGTACTTCCACTACAGAAAATGGGAAACATTTTAAATATTCTGAAATGTTTCAATTTAATAGTCTTCATCGCATCAGGGGAAAATTCTGTTATTACAGAGCCCTGCAGAAGTGATAGAAAAACTGACTTAATCCCCAGATTATGTTCTGTTTGCCTCAAGTAACCAGGCTTTTTGAGTGGCAAGAAGTATTCAGCAAAAAGCATTTATCTTTTAAAAAAATAAAATCTTTCTTCCCCATCTTACCTTTGAAATTAACTGACATTTTCTGGTTTACAGAAGATATCATACAATGTGTCATTCTGTGACTTTGCAGGATTTATGCAACCCCTGATACCGGCTGTGTCACAGAAGACTGCATTCTGGAATGTCTTTAGCAAATTAACAAAGACCAGGAGTATTTCACAGGAGAGAGAAAAACTAAGAGTTTCATACTCAAATGGTTTCTCTTGTATATATCTCAAGGTGGTTCATAAAGATATTCTCACAGAAGTCTAACATTAATTCAATTTTCTTGTTAGCACACTTCATCTTCAAACTATGACAGAGAAAGAACAAATTGTTGTCATACTGTATGACAATTTTTCACAGTCTCACATATATTTTTTGTTTATAAAAGCGCATTTTCACAAGGACTGGTGGATTGTCTAAAAGATTTTGGATAAAAGGTTTTTACAGGAACAGTAACTGGCTTTAGTTGCAGTGTTCCAGATCAAAATATTTTCTTTAGACCATGTTAGGTCTTATCCAGATTTCAAAACTTCCCCTTCATTCACACATACTCAACACCAAAAATTTAAGGAAAAGATCATCCTTTAATTCCCTGGGCTACCGTGGAATATGTTATTTTAACTGCCAGATTCTCAAAAGTTTTCCCTGAACCCTTTACATACATTGTCCATCTGCATCTCGAATATCCTTGTTCCTCAATGCTGCACCTGCTCTTAGTCCAATGCCACAGATGTTTTTTACCAGATGTTAAAAAAAAAAAAGTTCTCAGTTGGCTGCAGTACAGTTGGTCTTGTCTTGGATATTTTTTCTTCAATTTATTTATTTATCTTACTCAGCTCGTTCCATGAGTCTTTCAACTACAAATTGAATGGGGGAAAAAATTAGTAGTTCACATGAGCATGCTATGCACATTTCCCTGTGCATAGAAGACGAGTACAGAACTTAAACTCGAGCCACTCTGAATAAACATGCCTCTCTTTTTATATTAAACATAATAAACTAGAAATTACCCAAAGTTACATTCTTATGAGTGTAAAAAAAAAACCAGAGGAACAAAAAAAGTGTGACTGTTTAAGAACAAGTTCCAATGCCCTCCATAATAACAAATATGGTTTTTATGAAATACAGCATTCATCCTGGAGAGGAAGACAGTGGCTTTTGCCTGGCAAGAAACAGAGGATCATGTTTGAGGAAAAGGATCACATGGAAAACAACAACTACATATTTTAGGTTTTGAATGCTCTAAAGACACTAACCCCTGTGGATCATTTTTCTTCTTGTTTCTTGCATATTTTATCATAAATTAAACAATAGCATGAACTCTAAGACAGCCATCATTAGGCTTCAGAGTCAATAAGATATTGAAGTGAAAGGAGTGAATATAGGCCATTCTGAGCTGCTGTCTCCAGTTATTACAGAAGCTAGAGGCAACACGGCATCAATTTGCTGTCAGTCCAAGTGGGGAAGGCTATTTTTGCAATTATATGCTAGAGGCTATTTTTAATGAAGGATTAGAATTTGGAGCACAAGATGACAGCTTCCTAAAACAATAGGGCTTGTTCAGCTGCTGTGAGCCAACACCATTCATCTGCTGAGTCGTGGCCCTGATCCGTCAAAACACTGGATCTTCAAGGAGACTATTTGCATATTTTTCAGTTTTATTACTTGAGCACCTGGGAGCTTTTTGTCATGGGCAAGAATGCCACTGCGAAAGGCACTGAATGAACACCAGCAAAACAGCCCTGTCCCTAGAAGCTTACAGTCTAAGCTTTCTTCAAGTTTAGGGTTTTGTTGGATCAAGGACTTCCTGTATCTCCTAATCCGGTTCTAGTAACATAGATGTTATGAGACAGTGGACAAGCACGGTATTTCTCTCTTCCAAACTGCATGAGTTAAAAAAAAAAAAAATGACCAGGGAGAAATTTGAAAATGACAATAGGAAATCCTTAGTTGGGCTAGAATACGAGTAGGAAAATGCAGTTTACCAGCCCGTAATGATGAATCCAAGCTGGTATTTTCTGCACTGAAGAATAAGAATGTGCTCTGTAATATTCTATTTTAGAAAGTGTGCTCTCTTCTAAGGAGTCTGCAATTTGGCCTCCAAAGCCACCAAGTTCTTTACTATGTAATTAATTTACTCCATTAAAACATACTGCAAATTCCTTGGCTGAAAGCAACGGTCTTATTGAGGGGGTGAGCTGGATTCTCAGCTGCCAACCCTTAAGCTTAGTGAAGTAACAAAATTAAAATGGGCTTAAATTGTCATTTTTGGAAGGGCACTGTTTCCCTTAGTGTTTTGGCTCATCACAACACAGACTGTTGACATGCACGAAAATCTAATGCAACATGGTGAGTCAAATTATTTGGCTAGTGTCACTCTGCAGAAGTCTGTCACTGTGTTAATACCCAGATTTGATAGATTTTCGAAAAATGCATTGTATATCCAGTCTTCAAGCTCTTTCTGCTGGGACTGTACTGAAAACTATTGGACCTCTTATGTTACATAGAATACTCTAGCAGGCAATTACCATGAAGTTTTATGGTCATAACTTACCATGAAATTACAGAATATTACACAGAAATGTCTGCAGATAAATTAAACTAAACAAACTCCAATGTGACGGCAGCTCAACGGGAAATCAAAGTGTCTTACAGCGGCAAAAAGCACAGGCCTTGTATGCTTAAACAGGGGAGGCAGGAACAAGAGAGGGAGGTGGTTTATGACATTGGTGAGCAGATGTGGTGTCCATACTCTGAGAAAGAAATAGAAAAAATGGAAAATGTGAAGACAGCATCCCAAGAGCTAGAGAAAATGCTTTACAGTGAGACGCTCTAGGAGCTCAGTATATTTATTTTATTGAAGCAAGACTGAAAGGTTACATGATTTCAGTACGTAAACATCTTCTCAGGCAGCAAATACTGTGCAAAATTCTAGAAGAGAGAATTATAGCAAGAACACAAAGGCTGAGAAGCTGAAGCCAGACAATTTAGATCAGAACAAATGTATCTGGTTTTAATGCCACGGGACAGCGATTAAACTTGGGAACACTGTACCACTAGAAATGGTAGGGTTTTTACATTTCTTGGCTTTTTCCATGTGAGACTGGTCACCTTTCTGAAGATATTATTTCACCAAAATACAAGTTATTTGGGTTCTATATATGTAATTTGGGATATGTAATGGTCTGTGATAATACAGAAGTCTAGACGAGATGATCACTTCCTGGCCTTCAACTCTACATGTTCTGGGAAAAGAACAGATACAATTTCTTGCAGCAAGGGTTTTCACTCTGCACTAAAACATTCAAATTTAAAATAAACTCATTCTTAAGTGCCTAATTCTGCCCACTGAGTAAAATGGGAGCCTAGGTTGACTAATTCATATTTGACTGTCTAATATCAGATTAGAAAATTCTGTCTATAGTAGCCAAACAAGATCACGGTCCCATTCTACTCAATATTATATAAACAGGGAATAACAGATAGCCACTACTCCCAAGAGCCCACATTTCAAACCTGACAAACAAGGGAGAAGTATAGCATTATGACAGCAAATGTTCTGTTAATTCTACAATTATTCTTCATGAAAGGGCAGTGTAGTAGGGACACTACCCTCCTAAGGATACAGCTACCTGCTTTGTCTGCATCACCTTCGATCTCCAGGGTGTTAGTAGTGGGACTATACATCAACAAGGGGGAAAAAAGTTACTGCAAATAGGTGGAAGTCATATCTTTCTCCCAGTACTACTCAGCGTCTACTGGCCAAAGACATTTAATTCAGCCAATAAGTAATTATGGGTTACAAAAGAAAAATAACAATACTATAAAGCATAGTTACCAGTCCAAGTTCTACCCAACCAGGGCATTCCAATAGTATTAATCCAGAAAAGCATCACTGAATTCCCTGGATTGGTTTCACTGGTTTCATTGGATTTGTACTCCTGCAACTGGGAGCAGAACTTAGGGTATTCTGTGCAATCATTTGTTTAACATAAGAAATATAATGAGATATCTGTTTGCTTTCATTTTTTTCATTTAAAAAGAGCACAGCTTTATGAACAAACTGACTCTTTGTAAAAGATGGGGTATCCCTAAAGGTTTCAGGATGAAGATTACAAAATTAAACAGAAAATGTAATTTTTCTTTTACTTCCTTGTACTGCTGTATGACATTTACTGGCTGAAAGACAATTTTTTGTCCAACTAAGCTAAACCAATAGCTGGCAGTGAGGAAAATGCACACAGTAGAGAAATGTCTCCAAATACAGTTCTAAAATATTATTTAGAGCACAATCAAGAGAAAAGTAAATGCTATCCAATGCAATGAAAATAACCTTTATGTTGTTCTGAAAGTTCAGAGGACCAGGATGGTAGAAGGCAGCAGACTTCCGGAGGGACGTGTCTTGCATTCAGGGTCCTGCTCCCCTCTTACTGAGCACAGGACAGGCACAGCAAGCGATGCCCTTGACTGCATGTCATTACAGGAGTGCTACAGCTCCAGTGGCACTCATATGAATTACTCTATACAGATTTTCCCCAGCTGAAAAGCTACATCATAAATGCAAAGCCCCATAACTGTCTCCTACTCCCAGGTTTTATTTGGATGATACATGATGTAACTGGTTATGGCAAATGAACCACCCCTAGAAACTATAGTTGTTGCCATCCTTCTGCACCGTACTAAATGCTTCCTGTGGCTTCCAAGTTAGCTAATACATTTGCCTGGTGTAGAACCTTTTGACTAAATGTACATTTCTAATGTGTGTGAGCATGTGTGTAGCATTAACAGAGAGATACATAAAAAATTAAAATGCAGTAAAACAGAAAAATTAAAATATATCAAGCTAAACATGAACACACACACACAAAAAGCAAAAAACAAGTGTTCAGAAAGAGATACTCATTTTAATGTGAGAATGACAAAATAGGTTTTCCACAGAAGATATGTCCCACATCAAGGTGCCAAAGGCTGCCAGTGGCAGAGAGACAACCCCACAGAGTACCTGGGGCACCTGACCACTCCCTAGAAGATGCTGGGTTCACCCGCAGGGGATGTCCAAGACCCCACATCCTGACTGCAGCGAGTGTGCTCCCCCATGCAGTGCCATAGCGAGGGAAGTGTTTCAGAGAGAGGCATTGGCTGAGCTGCATCTGCCCCATCACTCCAGCTGGAAGGGCAGACAGTGTGGTTTGCCCCTCCACACATATAGTGGGAAAACTGCCTCTGGCTAATCTCTTCTGGTCCCAGCTGGTTTTGCCTGAGTTCCACCTAGATACTTATTTCCTCATCAGACACTCCTGAGTGTGATATGGCATGCCTCTTTTGGGGGGTTTAAATTACAAAACAAATTACAAGAGATATAAAACCAATACAGTTTTGTGTCCTTTGAGTGCAAGATTTTTGAAAGTGACCAGTAATTTTGGAAGGCTTCCATATGACATACGCATGTCCATGTTACTCTTTAAAGTAACCCAACTTCCAGAGATCAGGTACTCTTCGTTTCCTTGAAGTCTAGTGCCTTTCAAAGGTCTCAAGATGAACATTCAGATGCTGAGAAATGTAAAATCACTAAACTGCTTTGGAGAAACTTGAGCTAAAAATGTACCTAACTGCAAGAGATTGATTTCAGCTGCTTGACATCAAAACCCAACAGTTGCCTTTTCTGAGGCCATGAGCAAGGCTTACTTTGTCTGATAAAGTGTTCTCCAAAAGGAACTCATTGCATCTGACGGAAAATTAACACAGGGCAAAGAAGATCACAAAAGACTATGACCTTTCTCCTATATAAATATTTAATCAGGTACTTGACCTCACTGGATTACAAATTAACAGTAATTGGGACCCAAAAGGTTTCCTCTTCTTAACAATTTTTTTTCCAATTCAACATGTTATTAAATTGGTTCAACTATTTTTTTTTAGTAGAAGGGAATTTGTTACTTAGGAAAAATATATTGAGGGATATTAGGAAGACTGCCATCCCTCTTACCAGTTTTCTGAATCCATGCATTCCTCCTCCTCAGCACAAAGTCACCCATCCTACCTAAGCTTCACCTGAATAGATTGTAGACATGAGGCATGGTGTTCTTTGTCCTGGACCCCAAATCCCAGACAGTAGGTGAGATGGTTAGGGACGCCTTTTAATATCCTTTTCTCCTTGTACACATACATAACAAAAACAGGGAAACGTCCCCCAAAGCTTTTGAACATTTCCCAAGGCAGCAAAGGATGGATTTTGATCTAAGCTGGGACCTCAGATCCATTCAAGACGATGATTTTCCAGCCTGGGAATTTTTTTTGCAACCATCCTATTAAATAACATGCACATGTCATAAAGATTATATGGGCTTGCCTGTCCACTCACAGAGCTCATGAGTCCCTAATCTGCACTCAAGCAAAACTATCACTGAAGTTTCCAAGAGGATTTTGATTTGCCCCAGGCTTTTTGACTCCAAGAAAATGTTTCTTTCTTTCTTCATTAGTGCAGCAGTCTCTGCTACTTCTGTTATATTTTTATCAACAATGCAATTATTCACCCTGCATTTTCAAAAGTTCATAAAGCATACGGAAAAAATTGATATGAATGGAAACAGCCAGCACATTTTTGAGAGAGGACTTTTACTGGACATAAAGTAATTTGGTTCAGCTGTACGAGTTAAAAGAGAAAAAATGCAAATATAGCAATTTTGGTTGCTTTTTCTTTATATCTGTAATTCTAAAACAGCTTTGAAATGACAACTCTGTGTTAGGACAGAGATTCATTCTTGTCTGCAAAGTACCATGGGTATGTTTAGTGCCTTGCCCCACGAGAAAAAAAATGGTGTCACAATGATGTCTGCCCTCCCGAATAAGAAGGGTCTTATCCCCTGGGACTGCACATCTGGAGCTTCCATTTCAGCTGGAGTTACAGTGCACAGCACAGCTTAGTTGCAGCCTTTCGGAGCTAACAAAACCTGCTTTGGATGACCAGAGACTGACCTGGATACAGAACGTGAAGAGGAAGCCTGTGAAAGGAAGAGCTCAGAGGGATCCTATCAGTGGCAGCAGGAGGTGGTTTTACCTGTGATCTGGCCACAGCATAAGTGAAAGGAGAACTCACTGTCGGAAACAGGCCTTCAGATTAATTCAACTGTTCCCCAGGTTAACCTCAATGCAAGGGCTGATGGAAGTACAAAGGTGCTGGGCTCAGCCTTGACAGCTAAGTACTCGTGATCAAAGAGCCATGTTGTTCTTGAAGCTCCTCAGTGCCTGTTCTTCATGCCTGAAGACCAGAAGATCAAGGTCATGCTCACCTTCACCCTGTCAATAGCCAAATCCATGCTAAACACCAGGCCCCTACACACTGCATGTGCTGCACCACACTCGTGCTGGGCTAGCTAATCAGGGGAATTCTCCAGCTCTTTCATAAGGTGACCTTGTAGCTTTAATTTAAAAAAGAACAGGGATATCAGCCAATACCAAAGTCTAAATAAGTTTTCCTATAAGCACAATATCAAGGTGATAAGTTTGTCTGTGAAGTCCATTCACTGGCTCCAATCCCAGAATGTAAACCAGGTGAAGTATCTTCTCTTTTCTGACAGCAGTAATCTTGCCGAAGTCTGTATTTCTGGGCTGTGGCAAACACCTGGTGACTGTTACAGTTCTGTGTCCATTTTGGCTTCTCTAGGCTGTTTGCCAAAAGTCACAGTTATATGTTGTTCTTTGATTAAGGCTTGTCTCAGATATCTATGCAGACTTCTATGGCTGATTTGCCCTTTTTTTTCCAGGGTTCTCTTGTGCCAAGTGTTTTCTGAGCAAATTCTTCCCTATGCAGAGAGCCTGCTCTGGTTTGCCTCTGGATATCTATGGTTAAAGACTTATTTGAGTTTCTCATATATGGGTACCTAGGGGATCTGAGACGCCCTAGGGTGTCCACCATGGCTTCCAGCTGCCACTCTAATAATACATAGCTCTCCTTTAAGTCCCACATCATTCCTTGTAGATGTTCCAGGTATGTCTGTGCATCTTAAATGGAACAAGAAGCCTATATGTGGGCAAGTGAATCAGGCCTTTGATGTCTGATGTTAAAATGCAAACACTGTAGAAGCATTTGGGAGTTCAGATTTAGTGAACTGGAGTGCAATAATATTGCACTTTCTTAACAGTTATGCATCAGCTGTAACATACTTGATCACAGCTAAACCTGTGGTCTTTTCAATTAGTTATATGCCTTGAGAGATGCTATGCTTATCCACATAAATCATGTTTCACTTCTGATTTTGGAACCTGGAAAATATGAATAATACAGACATTACAATCTAACTTACAGAGATCTACTTGATGCAGTTAAACCAGTTCACCATTTATGATATCTCTCTTCATCTGTGACTAAAGTACAGCTTCACTGGTATGTTTTTTGACTAGTCATTCCAAGGTGTCCTTGTTGATGAATTTTTTCCCTATGTGATAACTGCCATTCTTGTACTTTTTGTGACTGATCTCCAGAAGATCCAATGTGAGCACGAGAAGTGTTGTTTTTTATCATTCTCTGCTTATAGTTCATATGACTGCTGGCATAACTCATCCCACATCCAGGGTAAATACAGAGCTTCATACATTTGTAGTGGTCATACACTCTGTTACAGCTCATTCCAGGTCACCTGGTTACATGTCATCAAGCAAAGCATATCATCATGACAGCATGCTTACAATTACTAGTTAATGCCTTAACTGGACCTCCACATTCACAGCCTCCTCTTAGCCTTTCAAAAAAAAAAATTGCAGTAAGCTTGGTAATGTTTCACCAAGTCCTTTCTTGTGTTTCATAAAAAGTGAGCTATGCTTAGTGTCTTGTCTTTCGATTCTAGACAAAATCACAAAACTTTCTGTGGCTGTTGCATGTTCCACTTAGAATATGCATTCATTCACCTGTCCTGTGTCACTGTCATAGCCCTTGAGGCCTCTGCTGTAGATGAGTTAGGCATCGTTCATTTTGTGGTCTATTTCTTTCGTTAGCTTGAGATTGACAATTTGGTGTTGTTCAATTTAAGGTTGTTTCTTCTTGCAATTTCCAGTATTCTTCACAATCATTTCTGATGTTCAGTAGTGGTGCTGCCCCTTTCTATTACATTATTCACATGTATTTTCATTCCTGGGAGACCTCCTAGTGTTTGGGTTGTTGTGCTGCAATATGCTTCTGGTGCTAAATGGATTCCAAAAGGCAATCTCAGGAAGCAGCATCTGCAAAATGGTGATTTGAAAGCAAATTTTGAAGCGTTCAGTGTCCAGGGGAATCTGCCAAAACCCTCCCTTTGTATCTAATCTTCTGAAGAACTTTGCTTCTGCCATCTCATCAAACATTTCGTTCCTTGAGAGCAAATGGAAATGTTTTCCTTCTTAAATGATCTTGTTCAGCATCTTGTGGTCACTGCAAAACCTAAGACCAATCCTTTTTGCTATTTTTCTCCACAGCTAGAAAGAACAAGTCTGTTTTATTGCCCTAGCTGATCCTGTGAATGAAGCCATCTGTTGTCATGTTTTGCTGCACTTTTATTAGTGCCACATGTAAGAGATTCTGCATCTTCCATTAACTGTACCTTGAATGTCACCAGGTGACCCCTTTTTTTCTGCAAGCACACTTCACTTCACGCATTGGCACATTCACGTCTGGTTCAGGTTTGTTCCTGGGGCTATGAATCTACTGGGCTTTGGCACACATTCCAGTGACGAGACCAAGCTTATGCCCATGGACTACTTGCTCTCCTTAGTGCATTACCACAACGTCTTGTTTTACTCTTTGTGCCTTTGAACATCCATGACACTTCACACTTGGCCAGGCCTGGAATTTGTCCCTTGCTTTCAGATTTCAGTCTCACCTTTGACTTCTCCAACTTTATACTTTCTTTTGAACAAGTGTGTTTCAGTTTCTCGCACTTCTTTCATTTGTGCTCCTGGGCCTAATTTGTGCATCACATGGAGGCCATTTGTGCTTTGTTTTATTAGCCATTCTTCCGACTTTGCAGCATCCTTCTTTGTCGAGCAAATGCACAGCTCTCCTCTGCACACTATTTATTCATTTCATTACCTGCTGTAGTCTGAGTGTTTTTGCAAATGCACGGCTTCTTTCCTTTCTTGATATCGGCACATATACTGGACGTTTTTATATGCATTCACATCAGCTGCCAATGTTATTTTTGGTCTTTTTTTTAAAAAAGTACTTGCATTTCTCCTACAGACTAATTTGACTGGTATTCACAGTCATGGGCTCAAACATTTAGCCTGAGTATTCAGAGAACTTTCAACTGAACCACCATGAAGTATGTGGTTTTGAACAAGGGCACTTTTCAATGCCCTAAATTCACAAGGACTGGCCTGGTAGTTTTGGGTCTGTGATAAATTGCCGTTCCATCTATACTATCGATAATACCTCTTCTAGAGGCTTTTTTTCCCCTGGGGGAACTTTGATGATCAAATGTCCATTTCTTCCACTTTGCTCTCACGAAAAATGTGGTACTTCTATGCACCAAACTCAGTCAAAGATTTTGTCTCTTTTCTGTTTTATTTGCCTTTACAGCTTTCATATAGCCTCTACACATCTGCCTGAGCTTTCTCCTTACCTTTTCAGCATTCACCATAATTTTAAAACATTGGAGACTTTTGTCTACTCCAGGCACTGGTTCTTTAGCAGGAAGAAAAATAAACTTCTATTTTTCTGCTCAAGAAACGGCCCCAGTTGGCTCTGCTTTTGTTTTTGTTTTCCTAGACCCTGAAATAGATCCTCTTGGTGGCCTGCTGATGAAATCGGGAAGCTACTTTAATTGTGTCTCTATGTGATGAAAGTAGCATTTCCCATCCATAAATCAGAAACAGCCCCATAAGCCATCCTGTGAGCGATCACTGCATTTCTAGCCCTTATGACTCTACAGGCAATCACAGAAGATTTGCGGACCTGCCAGCTCTCCATCAGTTTGTGGAAGTTAGTCCTAATGAGGACAAGGAAATGTCACACCAGATTACACTTCCCTGGATTTTTTGCCAAATCCAAAACACTCTGTTTCACTTCCCTCTTCCTCTTACCATTTGTCCCCTTTCTTGGACTCCTAACACCCAATGCAATGCATCGCGCAGGCAGACCTTCAGATTGGTGCGCCGGTAAGGCAGACTACTAAATTTGGAGCTGCAGCTGATGTGGCAATGTTATACAACAGGCATCACCTGTAACTTCGTACTTTTAATAATGTATTTTCAGGGAAACCTGTGGCGTCATTATATAAGTCAAATTAAAACGACCATGAAAAATGATGAAGCTGTGTACCAGAAGATTTGAAAGACAAGCTAGCATGTTTGGATCCAAACGGATGGGCAAGTATTTAATATACTGCAGCTAACCTGAGCCAATCTAATACAGTTTGTCTCCCCCTTTCTCTGAAACTGCCTCACCAACCTTCCTGCCAGGCTTTATGCAGGACCATTTTTAACTAGAACAAAATTGTTTTGTCTCCTCTCCTATGTCAGAAGAAACCTCACTGACTGTCATCTCCATGAGTTATTTCTGTTTCTCTTCTTGGAGTTCTTTCTGTTTCACTCACTTCTCTCCGTATTTGGAGATACCAAGTTTTGCTTCATATTTGTTATTAGCACACTGATGGAAAGTTGCATACGTGGACCAGAAACAGCTGAGATATTTGGGTTGGAGTTGGTTTTTTCCCCCGTTTTTTGTTTCCTTTTCTTTAAATGGAAAAACTGTTGTGAAAGTAGTAAACTGTATTCTTAACAAGCCTGGTGTAAGCACTCTGAAGTTCACTTAGAGCCTAATCCTTAGTACTAAATTAGGCCAGTTTATCCTGGACAAGGACTTGCCATGTAGCTTTGGGATTTTAACTGTCACAATGTTTTTCAATAATGTAGCAGGCGGCTGAGGGCTGAAGTATTATATTCAGCCCTTTGAAGAATGCAGCGGGGTAGGTTGTATCGCTGAAATGAAAGTGAGCATGTCAGAGGGGTTATGGGGTGGGTGGAGTGCTGTGGTGATAGGGAGATAATGTTAGGACCATTGTACTGTGTTCAGTTAAAACCCTATTTCAGACTCGAGGTTTTTCTGGTGTGCAGACTGCTCTGAGGAAATATACTTCTGATACCTTATTTTAAATATATATACATGTGTCTTTAAAAAAACATACTCTTCCAAGGTAAGCACACAACAATGATCCCAAAGGATTATACTGATGCACTCTAATTCCCTTAGAGTGGTTTGCTCACTTGTTTGCTTTTGGAAATGAAAGAAATGAAATTCCAGGTTTGTGCATTAGACAGTGTATTGTCTTTCATGTTTAATTCTTTATTCTCAGGGTTTGACCTTATTTTAAGAGTTAAAATATTTGCACCAAGGAAAAGTATTCATCTGAAACCAGCCCAATTATATACCTATGCCCTAACACTAAAGAATCTCTGGGTACACCATTCAAAACCACGCAACTGACTTAGGTGCCTGTGTGAATTTCCAAGATGGAACTGAAGGATTTGGGAGTGAGGGAGGGGGCTGAAAGCCCCATCCAAAACGAAACATCAATTTTTAATTTTGTAACCAGAGTCAAACTCTAATTTACATTTAAATTTCATTCAATGTAAATACTTTCAAAGATTTTGCATTTAACATGTCAATGATAAGGGGCAATTTTCCTGAAGCCATTACCATCCAGATATTGTAGCATAACAACAGCATGTGAGTCATGAGCCATATAAAAAAGGCTTAGAAGTAAATATGTAAGATTAACTCATCATACATGCTATCCAATAGGGATGAAAAAATAAAACTAGCGCAAATAATGAAAACTCAGTTTTTCCCAACTCTTTACCTCCTTCATGATATTTGTAAAGCATTTTTTTTCATTTTGTACATCTTTTTATCCCTGATAATATTCTCATAAGAATTGTGCTTAATTTTAACAGTATCCACAGTCATACCCTTTATGCTAAAAATCCCATTCCTTTGCATGAGCCTCTCTTGTGTTAAAGTAAAAATATGCCATTGCCTTGCAACCAGCCCATCCCACTGTGCATTTCACTTGTGCATTGAGTGTTCTCTGTAAATAAGAAGAAAAACCTACAAACTCTTAGCATCCAAACAATTGTTTCTTTTAACATAGAAACCCAAGCTAAGGTCTAGAATAGGCACATATTAAACATGATTAGTCTAAATATACGCCTAAGGACAGCTTTATGGTAATTCTATGTACTGCCCCCTCCGCAGTCCATTGAAGCACAAACATGAGGGAAACATGGAAAGCGACATTACAATATTTTGAGAAAAGCAGCAACTGTGTCTATGAAAATTTAATAACCATTGACTTTTTGTTTTATTTCTTACTGTGAATCCAGGACAAACTTTTATTTGACAACCATATGCCCTTTAAAAGAGATCCATAAGTCTTCAAATAACTCAGACTGTTCTTCCCCCAAAAAACTCAATCTCTCTCTGTCTCCCTTTTTAATGCCCACATCTCCACTATCAGGAACAAATATGATTTCTGATTGAACATCACTTTATTTGCCAGTTCTGTGGTCTTTTCTTATCTTGTTCCACACTTCTCAGGCTTTGTGGTTAAATTATGTATTAAGGTCAATGTCAAAACACGGAAGATCTGTAATCTACAGGGAGCTCCCTTTTATTCGTTATTACAGTGAAGGCTGAGCGCAACTGTCAGGGAGCTTGGGATGTGCTCAGCATGGAGGCTTGCTACACAGCAGGGCTCTACAAAGCCTCTCTCCTTGTTCTCCCAGGACGAACCCTTGATAGATTTACCCAGATAACCCATCTCACTTTAAAGCTCTCTTGTCTCTGCTTCAATCTGAAAGCTGTCAAGTGCACCTATATAGTAATGTCATAAATCAAACGTAAAATGTGTACACTGGAGACACTGCGAGTGTCATGTATTCACTTGTACTTTGAGATCTTCTGAAGTAAAATGGTGTCAGAATAAGGAAGGCTGGGAGGAATGTTTTTTTCCTTAAAAACGACAGAATATTTGAAAAGGTTGGCTGTAAACTTTTTTTAAAAACTTTTGTTGTTATAAAGCCAAATTCTGGTTTATCCTAAATTAATCAGGGACAGCTATTTAGTAAACAAAACAAAAAAAAAGAAGTTGCAAGATATCCAGCTGTACACAATGTGATTTAATGTAAGACCATGTATTGATTTTGTTTCTTTGGTTTTCTTCTTGACAAGCATTTGTCAACACAGTTTTGTATTCGTTCCCAGGTTTGTTTATTAAAGACGCATCATTCTTTTCCCTGAACTAGAAACAATTCTCTTGCTGCAGGAGTACAGCATCAAAGAAGGATCCTAAAACAAGATGCCAAGCACGACAAGAAAGAAAAGGAGCCCTCTATGTGGAATGTACCATCACTGAACTTAATTTTTTTCTTATCCTCAGATGAAGAGAATTTTATTTTTTTATTGGCAGGAGAGGCTTGCTATTTCTTATTTAGTGGAGTCTGCATTTTATTTTTCTTGTGGGACGAAGGGGTTGCATTTGCAACATCCAGGTTGCCTTGTAATCAGATAATTCCTAGCAAAACATCCTACAAAATTGGTCCTGCAATTCAGAATTTTTTTACTTTAAATGTTCTGGCTCAAAGCATATTTATTTTGAGGCCAGTTTGCATATGGCACTTAATTAAGGGTACCTGTGAATCATACTATGTTGGGAGGTCATTAATCTATGCATTCCATACTGCATCCCAAATAAGTTTGACAAATTTACATCATTAATTTGCAAAGAGCACTAGCATAATTTTGAAAGAATCTCACCCATAGAAGCCCTAAAAGAGGATTGTCTCTCCTTTTAAATCATTTGGAAGTGAAAAGTTCCCAGTTCAGCTGGGATCCAGAGCATGTGTGCTTTCTGGTGGAGGGCGAGGGGAGGCCCAAGAGGTGTTCAGCTCAGGAGACAGATGTGTGAGTCTGAGCTATAAACCAGCTGGTGCCAAAGGTCACCCCAGAGGGTGCCAGATTTTTTAGGCTGTGGAACCAGCCCGAACAGGATGTGATACTAGTTTTTTCATTCTCTCTCCTGGTGCTGGCTGCAAATCTCTGTAGCTCCTTCACCAAACACACCTATGGTCTGCCTAGGTTCATGGAGGTACTTGGATCTCTTGAAGCTATAAAATCATTCATCTTTATTTCTGCATATATTATGCAATATTTCAAAAGGCTTCAGGTACGGGCAGTGACTTTCTCTGTAGTCCATACTACTAACAGAGACATCTTTGCTACCTGAGGTGTTACTTTTGAACTTTCCTAATCTATATCTTTTGTCTTGTTTTCATTTAGGCTTTTCTGCATAATAGCATCCTCTTTGAATTTGAAAATGATACAGAAATGCTTTGCCATCAAGATCTCAACATGATCTCTCAGGAGCCATAATATGAAAACATAAGAGTCACCATGCTGGGTCAGATCAGAGGCCCATTTGCCCAGTATCTTTTCTCCATCTTTCACCAGCCAAAGAGCACAGAAACAAGTCAAGTAGTGATACTTCCACCAAACCACTCACAGCCCCCAACAATTTGTCATTTAACAACATCCTGAGCGAAAGATCACATCTTTATATTTAATAGACATCAATGGACATTTCTTCCATGAATGTGTCCACTCACTGTGTCACTATTTAAATTTAAGCATCCACAGCAGGAGTTCCACAGCCTAACTACACACTGTGTCAAGAAAAGCCTTGCTTCACACTTTTGAACAGTTTACCGAAGATCCATAAGATGGAAAAAGAGCAGAGGGATGCTAAAAAGCACCTGCCTTAAAGGGAGCCAGCAAGCGTTAGAGGCTGTCTTGTCTTGTCATCATCTGGAATCTTTTGATTATTCCAAGCAGGAGAGGACTTTGTGCTTTGTACTTTGAAGTGCATCTAGATATACAACTCTATTAGCGTTGTTGTGTAGAAAGACAAGGTTTTACGAGGAGAGCAGTCCCAATCTGTGTATTTCCTTTACTAGCAGAATTTTTCCTGTTCCTTCTTAAATATTTTATTCATTATTGAAGATGAGAAAGTCTGAAAAAAGCTTTTTTCCCATCATCTTTCAGCCAGATTTCTTCGGGGTGATCCCCAAGTAATGGCAATGCTCTGTGCTACTGAAAAGTAGATGATTGTGTGCTCACCAATTGTATCTCTGCATTGCAGGTTTAAATTCTACTAAAGGAGGCATTAGCTATGAGAAAGAAAATATCTTGGCTGGATGCTTCAGTGTATGAATCTTTGTACACCTTCTCTTTCTCAGGTGAGTAACGTTCTACTAAGGCTGGTTATTACTAGAATTAAGGATTTGCATATTGAGAATCATGATTTTCCAGACTGTTGAAGTATAGAAAAGGTAAATAGAGCTGTGCTTTTAGATAAGGAGGTATAGTTTAAGATTCCCATAGAAAATACACTTTTCTCTAAAGCTAGTCACTAGAATTGAAATAATTTCACTTTCTTTAACTGTCCAAGAAAAAAATACCAACCTGTGTTCAGATTTTACTCAGCCCTTCCTCACAGAAAAGTTCTTGTAGCTTCTCAAAAGTATCTCTGGGTTCTAAGAATACCTTGAACTTGTCTGCTTAAGGTAGTAACTAGTCTAACATGACTTTTTTCCCCTTTTTGTTTTTAATAAGAGACAAGTGGGTTTGTTGTTCGGTGTTCTTCTTTTTGTAGAGGTCAGAGGATACACCCTAAAAGCTCATGGTTACATTATTATCAGCAGTAGCTGATCAAGAGAGGAATGAACAGTCAGAAATACAAATCACATTATCATCCATCATCCATATTTTTTTGCATCTCCAAATTCTTTTCAGTGTCAACATTCCTAAGTGGCAGCAACAGTAAAGAAAAGTCCCTGAAACCCCTGCAGATTTTTTAACAGGTCACTCCAGAGACCAAGTTTAGGGCTTTCTTTAAATTCATGGTTTTATATGCTCAAGCCGCTGAGGGTCAGGTTCACCACTGCTCCACTTTACATATATGCTTTCCACTTCAGAAGGAAAAGCCGTGGTGCATCTGAAGCAAACCCTATCTGAAGAGCCATGAAAATAACTTCTGACTACCAGGCCTAATTAATGCCTCCATGCTGACCTCTACATCCAGCCCATATCAAAAATGTTACAGCAGAGCTGATTCAACATGAACTCAAGATCAGGCAAGACCTGGTACTAATGAATACTAATGAACAGTAATTACTGGAACTCTGCCACAGAAACCCACTGCAGAGACATATGCTAATGGGCTTTACACAACCAGGCACAAGATTTCATATCCACTAAGAAACTTCTGCTAGACTAAGAGCAAAAGGAACCACGCAACCCTCTTTGCACCCATTTCTTCCCTTGCCCTCTTATGCCTGACATCCAGCTTCTGTCCCCCATACAGGCCAGCTCAGTTCTGGTCTCCTTGGCAGGCACAGGGGGTCATTTGAATCAACTTGGTGGCTGGATTTGCTTGTCTGCTCTTGTTTCTCCCTCAAGATGGGCAAAACATTACCTACGGAGGGGAAAGGGATTTTAGTAGGACAGGTCTTGGTCCGTAACAATTGCGCAGATAATATTACTTGCCAGTGGGAAGACAAAATGGGCAGACAGATCAGAGCATGACATCTGGACCTTCCCTGATATATTTAATGGAAAAATTTCCCTCCATAAGGAACGTGCAAGGTATTTTTAAACATGGTGCTGGTCAGTTTGACAAGCCTCCTCCCTTCTGTAACATCCAATGCTGGTCCTGTCCCACTGAGAGGATACCCTGTCCTCAGTGAAAATTACTCCTGAGATGACCTTGACTTTCTCCTAATTTCTGAGGCCTAATCCTGGCAATAAAGGAATAGTCACAAGAGTAAATGTAACATAATCAAGCCCCTGAGTGAGCTGTTTATGCAATAAACTTACTACTCCGGGCTAGTGCAGGAGGTCAACATGAGAAAAGCAATCAGGCTTAGGGCTGGATCAAACATCTAAAGCTGTGAGCGTGGGGCAGCATGGAGCAAGAATACCCCAAACTGAAGATTGAAGAGGGATTATCTATTCCTCTCTGGACTCACAGATACTTGATTCGCACAAGGTCAATAGTATCTGTGTTTTTATTGAAGCCTCAGCTCCCGGAATCATATAATTAGGATCTCAGCTTTCATTTTTCTTAGTAAGCAATTTTCTAATCCTGTTGGGTGTGGACAAAAGCTTGTAAATATGAACCATGTGAACACTAATGGCTCCAAAACAGAATGCTAATAAAAAAGTTTAATGTTCATTGACTTGTTTTAACTATGTGATTTAAGACAACCTCCTCTTTGGAGTAGATGTTGAATTGCAAAACTTAAAACTTAGGACTGTGTGCAGGCTGCATAAAGATTGTGCTGGGAGTGCTGCCTGCCGAATGATTTGCACTCATCTTCAAGCACAGTACACAGTGACTGGCCCTGTTGTCTCCCCCCAAAACCCCTTAGTTACCAGGTTGTTACTGGTCATACCTCACTTAGGCTGTTTAACGTGCCCTGAATTTGCCATATGTTAGCGGTAGCTGCTGTGCTGGTCCTCATGTCCATAAACATAGGAAGGAGTTTCTGGGAGGAAAAATTAACCATCCCTGCCAATTGCCATGGGGACAGAAAGAAAAGAGAAAGCACACGGGCACACAGCAGGTTTACCTCTTCACTTGACTGCATGCTCCTACCTATACTTTTAAGATTTGGGAGGGTTCAACTTTTACCTAGCAAGAGGTGATAGCATAGCACATGATTACTTGACATAAAGAAGAGAAATGACTGACATGACAAGCAGCCACATGCTGGGCCCTGTAGGGTCATGAACACTAAGGAACACAGGGAGCTGTGGTTAGCACCGCCAGTTGTCATGTACCCAGCCACTGGATTAGTTGTCATTTAGCACTCTGTCCATTCAGATTTGTTTTTCTTTGTGACTTTTTGGTGTTCAGTTCTTCTTCAAGGGTATTTTCTGTCTCTGATCCTCAGTCCCTCCCTCTTTCCCCCTCTGTTTGCCCCTGCTGTATGCAGAGGTGTCCTAGTAATTCATGCTTCTTCCGGTTTTAGAGTTCACTGTTTTGTGCTAGGAATTGAGAGATTTTTGTGTTTTGACAGGTTGTTTTAGCTGCTGTGTTCACTCAGAAAGAGTGCTGGCTACATCTGCTTACATTTAAAAGTTTCTAGCCTTCCGGCTAGACCAGAAATATTTCAGGTTTTTCCCCTTTAAATAAAAGCCTGAACTCTACAGAATCTGAACCTACCACATCATCCATAGAAATGCATCAAACAATAGAGAGCCACCCCGTGGGCGAGCTGTTTGACATCTGGTTCTTACTTCTGTACTTTTCCATCTCCTCTCCAACCTCCTCCCTCCTCTGATCCCTGCTGCGTTCATATCTTGCAAACTGAAATTGAACTAAACAGGACATCACGATGTACCCGTAACGGTCAGCAGAACAAGAGGTGTATTTGTCAGCTGTAACTATTTAGGAAAAACATGCACCTGCCAGCTGAAAGACCTCAATACACTTGACCTTCAGTCTGAAACAGCAAACAACAGAGTTGTTTTGCTACCACCCATGCAATACATGAAAATCCATATTCCTTGTCCTCTGGGATGTTAGTGGAGTTATCCCATTTCTAGAAATATAGGGGTCCTATACTTTCCTTGTCTCGTGACCAGCACTTTTCTGCCTAGCACTCTGGAACAGCTCTTGCTCATTTAAGTACCTCCTGATATTCCCTGGGTTGCAGAGTTTATGGAAAGGGATGTTGTTGGTTGTTTTTTTTCCCCCAAGCAGAAATGTAATTGTTTTTTTTTCCTCATTGTCTATTGCCCAAAAGTAAGAAATCAATTTAACTACAGGTGCCTGGATCTGACTGGATTCTTTCTGGAAAAGATCCACAGTATCTTTAATTAGCTACTACAAGCTGAAGGAAGCAAATGCAGTGTCTGCCCGCTTTGGCTGTAGAGCTGCTCCTCCTCATCTGTTCACCAGAACAAAAGCTTTTCTATCAGTCAGCAATCAAGCTGTTAAGCTAGAATTAGACTTTCTTGATCAAGTATGTTTTACAGAATTTAATACATTAACATTGTTGGTCATCTTCATCAATGTATGCCTTTCTTCCAGGTTTTTCTCATACGATTTTCCTGTAGCTGATATATCCAATGCAATTCTCAGTGCTAATAGGCCAGACTTCAGCAATACAAAGAAGGTACTGAAGTCTGTGAAGTCTCTCAATTCAACCATAAAACATTGTAAGCATTCATTACCATTTTTCAAACTATTCAAGAGCAATCGGTGAGGTACAACACCTATTAAAGTCAACATTTAAACACCTGCTTATTTCAGTGGAACCAGCAAGTACATCTGATGGAAAGTGCTCCTGCCAACAAGGTCATTCACTTGTCAGGCATATAGTCCCACAGCTTGATAATTTACTCTTAGAGCTGTTTGGTGCCAGGTAGACTTTAAGGAGGTGGGGTTGAATATTTTGATATATGAAATCCTAGACAACATTGGCCCTAAATCTTGTCAGCTCTCCATTTCTTCTAGCAGAGGGGGGGTACATTTGCAAAGACTGTAGCAGCAAAAGTCAACTTTGAGGACAATTTAATTCAACCTACTAGTCACAAGACACAGGTGCAGATTCACTAGAGGACAGACAAGGACAGTAGCTCTCAAACAGTCAAGGGTACTGGAGCATAGACATACTCCTAGTCACATGATGCTACAACAACTACATAGCTTTCCCACTCACTTTGCAGCTGTAAATGGCTCTGAGAAATTGTCATACTATATCAGCTTGTCCAGTCAAAGGCATTAGTCTCCCTTACAAGCTTTAACTGACTTGTAACCTTACATCCACACAGATACCATAACACATCAACTATTTCTTATCACAACTGCTTTAACATCAGCAATATTCCTGAACTGTGTATCCATTGTACTTCAGGATTTTTTTTCAAGAGGTGTTTTGGAATTGTATATAGTGCTTTAGAGGTCATTAGGTCATAAAAGAACAGGGTGTTATGGCAACTTCAGTACTACCTATACCCTTAAGTTCCTTTAAAATATACTGCGCAGGACTGGAGATGGAAAGATGTGAGTTCAATCCCTTGAATACTTTGATAACAACAGTGCAAGAGCCACATATGAGCAGAAACAGATCTGTTTGTGCATCAGCAATAAGCTTTGCCAGAAAGATTCTCATCCCACCTGGTAGCTCTTTATTATACCAGAAGACAAAAAAATACCACTTTTCTAACTTGTCCTGTGGAGAACATGCTAAATTTGAGAGACTCTTGAAAGCTGGCCTCTTTCAAAAGCTCATCTGCCATTTCTGAGGTCTTTCTTTCTACATGTGGTAAAACTTCGTGTGTATTTGTGAAGGATTCCAGGTTTCAAGGAAGCTTAGAATAGCTGCTGCTTCATTCCTAACAAAAAGCTTCTCTGAATGATTAATAATCAATCGCTCTCTACCCACCTTATTCATCAGCATGTGAGCAGTCTCGTTAAGTACCTGAAATGCTTGAATGTTTCAAAATACAGCATCTTTTAAGCCTAAGTGGAACTTAGCTTCAGCCTTCAAAGTCAAAACAAAACCAACAACACTGGCAATATGTAGTGTTACTCACTCCTGAGCCTGCTTCCCATGTCATGTTCTTCAAAGAGCTGCACGAATATTAACAAAGCTCCACACTTCTCTGTAAGACCAGATACCATTATGGACTTTTAAAATATGGTGGAATTCATGAGGGAGGAAAGAGTTAAGCAATTTTAACCACACGATACATCAATTCCAGATTGGGACTTGAGCATTAAAACTTTACAGAACCAGGTTGCAAGTTAGCTCAACACATCACTGACAACCTTTAAAATATGTGGTAAGCATAAAAACTTTCCATGTCCCAGCAATGGAAACAAATCAGATGCTCAGCAAGCAGAATTTTACACAGTATTTGTCATGAAGCACTTGAGCAATTAATATTTTAATGAAGGATGACAACAGGTCTTGTGCTTGAAACTCTAATCCTTGAAGTCCAGTCCAAGGTTATCAAGACAAAGGTCAAGTCAAGGTGAAAAAGCATAGATCCTGCAAGGCAAGTCACACAGCACTGCACAACTACGATCCAAAGCAGAGTAGAATAAAATATAAAGTATGCCAGATGTAGCTATTTTAAAAAGCTAAGGAAAACTACAATCCTACAAATTTTTGGCTGACATCACTTCAAAACTAGTAGAATCCAACATACCCTTCCCATTACTAGCTGGTTATGGGAGTGTTAAGCTGTTAACAGTTATTACATCATCAAAGAAGACGTTGCTTTAATATGCTGTCAGAACAACACGCACCCCTTAAATATTCCATAAAGAAATGAGAACACCACTGTGAGGGGGAGCAAATGGTGTTTTAAGATACATCTTGATGGTATCCTTGTATTGCATCATTCAGGGCTCAGTGAGCAGGTGCTTAAATAACATATTGAAATCACTGGAATTTCTGGGCTGAAGGTGGACCAGAAGAAGTCTGTCATGAAAATGAATCACTCATCTTTTACACTGTGTTGTAGATAGCAATGAGAAAGATCTGGACTTGATAATCAATGCTGAAAATACTCTACAAATTCTGCAGATTTAGTGAATTGTAGGAATGGCTGCTTATCTTGGTGACTGCTCGAAGAGCATTGTTACATGCAGATGGTTGCCTAAGTGAGTTTTTCCACTGATTTCACTGTGCCATAAACCAGGTCCTACAGTGCTGAAGTCTAATTTAGTTACAGACAGATCAGTGAGTTTTTAAGTGAATCTTTAAAGATATGCTCACTCAGGCTCAGTGTTCCCATGCTTCTTTATTCAATCATAGATTGGTACTATTGTGTTTTATTGCTTTTGACAGGAAATGTTATGACAGTATTTTAAAAAGTATTTTCAAAGGGTGGCCTTCGGACATTGTCTCCAAATTCATGCAATGTTTAAATGCCCAACTTATAGAAAAATAATCTCTTTCCCCACCAATTTCATTATCTTCTTTTATCCTTCAATTTATTTCATTGTAAATCTGCTGCAGATAAACCTCACCTTGAGTCAACTGGTCACAATATATGTAGTAACTTGCCGGACAGAATTCTTTATACTGGTGGTAATCTCATTAAAGCTGTTATCCTGCAGTGTTGGAGAAGTTTCTCAGTAGTTAAGTCACAGGAGAGTAACTGTGCAAATGGATATCTGTCAGTAATGTGAGAGGAAGTTCTGTCAGGAAACCCCAAATTTCCAGTTTTGTGCAGGGAAAAGCTAATTGGAGTGTTACTGTCAGACCAGGAAACTGCTGGATCTCACTACGCCCCTGCCAAGAATCTTGCTTACACCTTTAGGCCTCTTCCTTTGGTAGACAGCACATTTCACAGCAGGCAATGCAGGGACAGCCTCCAAGTATATCCATGTTTCTGCACTGAAGGCATGTATGTTCATTGTTGAAGGTTGCCACTTGTTACTCGTTCATCTTCACCCTAATGAGAATGGGCACTTGTTAACATTAGCAGAGGAATTGTATTTCACTCATATGCCCTCATATTTATGGAGGTCCAGGCTTAAGACAAACCTGTTGAGGCAAACAGATAAAAAGAAAAATCATGCACGTGTATGTGTATGTGAATTATTATATTGCAAGTGTGGCAAATTTTAATTGTTACGTACCACAACAGAACCTACTTGAGGTTCTTCACTCTCTCCACCTTTTATAGTCAGCTCCACCAGTTTTTCTCTACTCTTTTGGACAAGCTGCATCATCTAGCAAAGCAAAATGTTCCAAAAACCAAAGATTTTTGCTTTCACCTCTCCCATCTCTTTTGGAGGACTGGTGAGGTGAATGATTATATTACAGAATGTGACTGCTGATGTGAAGGAAAAAAAACCACCATGGTTTAGTACTCTATTTCAAATACAAAAGCAGTGAATAACTTCACAGTGCTTTCCCCTCCACCCTTAGAATACACAGCTCCTGGAAAAAGTAATTGCCTGGTGCTCTTTCTGGCATTCCTCACCAAGATGTCCTCTCACTGAGAGCTGTATGAACACACAACTGTCTTCTAAGAGTGGCAAAAGGCAAACCAAGGAAATGAGAGGGAAAATTGCTTCTGAGACCTTCAGAGAGAGCTTGTGGCAAGACCAGGATGAGAACTGAGCTGCAGATCTGAGATGAGACCTGTGTTTTATCTGTTGATAGCGGTGCTCACAGTCACAGGGAGTACCTGATCAATGGCACCTCCCTGTCTACAAAAGAAAATTAAAGAAAAGGGAAAAGTCTTGGCAGAAATCTGTGGTTGCCAGTAACACAAAGCCACTGAGAAATAATACATTCCCTCTTTGGTCATGCAGCTGTTCAGTTTGTGCTCCCTTTTCTTTTAATTCTTCGTAATACTCCTGCCCTGATCCAGCAGCGTTGTCAGTCTGTGCATACAACAGAAATCTCCAGAGCTTTGGCACCAAACTTCCATGTAACGCCTCCCTTTGTTTTGCTATTAGCCTTTCTGCATGCCTGAAAGTACTGTGGATTCAGGGCACAGACAGTGAAATCCTGCCACCCAAAACATAATGGAGAAAGAGCAAAATTTACCCTTTAGTCAATCCCTGACTGTACTGTGTTGTCCCTGCAGATTCCATTCTGCTCTTTTCCCACTGTATCCATGCTGTCAAAAGTGATAAGCCAAAAGCTTTCTTTTATACAGCTGAAATATATTTCCCGAGTCTTCTTTCAGATTTGATTATACCATTTTTATCACAGATGAGATTAATGTGTATATGCAAGCACTCTTCATTCTAGATTCTTTATTTTTTATTAAAACAACCATTTCCCAATTTTTCGATAACTTCTTTTTACTCTTAATAAAGATCTTCCTGTTTCTTTCTCTGTTTCTTTTCTGAACTCAAGTATTCAATCCAATTAAATTATCATCTTATAGTATTTAGCATGAAGAGTCTTACTGTTTAATACATGCAGTCATCTCTTTCTTCTGTCCAATACTTAGTTTTTTCTTCAACTGTTTGTACCTTGAGGAAGATACATATTTCATCAAAAGATCCAATAACACATTAAACATGTACCCCCTCCTACCTTCAAAAGATCATACTTAACCCCCTCTTAATTTGGTGAGGTATGCAGCCCTCATTCAGTTTCCACTGAAGACAACGAAAATATAAATTCTGTCTTTAAGCAGATAATTCAAGTCCTTGACAAGCAACTACAGCAAATCCAGGGCATATCCAGAAGGAGGCATCATTTTCATAAACAGAGGAAGACATCGGTCTTGAAGCTATCAGTCTGATGCTGTCATGTGCTTAAAATCCGTTAAAACTACTCCTTCAAAGAAATAGAGATAAAAAGCTCAGAATATCATGTGACACAATATAACCTATCACAGCAATAAATCAAAGATTCTGACCCTGATTACAGATATTATCTCTTATTACCTGCAAAAGAAAATATAAGCCAGATATCCTATTTTGTATCCAGAACATCTCTAGTGGCTTAGCAGCTTTCTAATGAATATCAGCTTAAAATAAGCTCATCTCCTTAGAGATCTGCTTCTGTGAAGGCAATATTTCCAAAGAAAACCCGTGACTGCTAAGTAACCTTTGTTATACTCATATGGCAATGATCTATTGGCCTAGGAAGCATGTACATTTTGAATAACTCTCAGCAAAAGGTAATTTTTTCCCTGGGAGGTTTTAAGAAAATATCCCTTTAAAATGTTGATGTAAAACTAATTCTCTTTCCTGACTGATTAACAAAAAATATTGCTACTGTGGAGGAGAAATGTCAATGAATGTGTTAGCAACATGGGCTTGATTTGAAAAACAGCAGAAGAAAGGTGGAAGACTGTAAGAGAAATATACAAAGGTAGTACTTTTAAAACAATCTACTTAGACGGCATGAAAGCTTTTAAAATCTTGCATGTGAAAAATGAGTTTTTACCACTTATGTGCACTTTGCAGCAATTTATACCGAAGAATCCTAGCAGGCTTGTGATACAATTTTTATTCATCCCATGAAAGCTGTTGGAAAGTTACCACATAGTACCTTTTGCTAAATAAATCAAATTAAAAGAAAACCCATTATTTTACTACACTTTTCTGACAGCTACAGTGCAGTAATGGGAAACTTTTTCAGCAATTAATCTCTATCCAGCATAATTACAATGTTTAATAGTTTAGTTTTGACATATTTGTTACTTGCCTCATTATCTTCCTATAAAACTAGATCATCACATTTAATGATATTTCAAAAATCCTCCATCCGTGTTGAAAAGTTTTAAGCAACAGTCTTTCCCTTGCTCTTTCAGTACCTCTGGATTCTGTTGTTTGATTAGTAGATGCCCTGTCCTCATTTAAATATGCTAAAACACTCACCTCTTCTGATTAGGAGAGTCTGCCATGCAAAGCCTTTGTGTTGCACTTTCTACTGATTTGTACTGTATTACACCGAGATCCAAGTATGTGTCTGCTCTTTTCTGTTGAACTCATTTATCTTTGACGGTCAGCCTCACACGTGCATTTGGTGTCAAGTGTTGGAGAGAGAAACAGGCACAGAAGTGCTTCTTCTCCTTACTCTTAATTTTTGTACTGAAGGGAATGTGGATTCAATGCCTAGCAATCGCCTTTCAAGTCGGCCGCAGAACCACAGATAATTATCAGAGTTTGGGTTTGAAAACACTGTGCCAGACAAAAGGCTTCTTGACAAGTCTGCCTCTAGGGGATGGGAAAATGTAGCAGGATGAAAATCACAGTAGCCTCATACAATGAGAAAGAGTAGTATACAACCAGTTCTTGGGTCAAGTTCCCACAGCGGTTTCAAGATATTGTTGGTACCATTCCCCACCCAGAGTAGGGGAGGGTTGAATAGGTGCTCTGTGTCTTGATGTGTCAGCATTTCTAGGGTTTCTAATAAAACAAAAGGACTTCTGGCCTTTTTTCTGCTACTTATCTTTCATTTTGGCTGATTTCAATGCAAATAAAGGGCCGAAGCAGTAGTGGCTATACATGTCCCCTGTTCCAAAAACATAGGGTAAAACCTGGCTTACTTAGGCAGTCGACAGCTCAGGTGGCAAAGCTGAAGCCTCCAGCATCCCTTTATCACTGGCACACCTTCTGTGCTAACTGGGCAAATGTGGCAGCTCTGCGCTGAGCAAGGTGTCCAAGTAGGAAAGAGGAGGTGAAGGACTATGCTCAGAACTATGCTAAGAACAAAAAACTGGACCTATATCTTCAGGTTTTTTGTACACATAAATCTTCTGAAATCTCTCTGTTGAGAGATAGTACAGCTGAAATCACTCAGGTGTTAGCTCTAAAACTTTACTATAAGCATCCATAACACCAGCTCTATTAACATTACCAGCTTCATGGTCAAACTTCAAGTAGGTACACCTACTTTTTTATCTAGCAGTCTTTGCTTGCCTCAGATGAGCACTTGTGGAACAATGCATGTTAGCCCTGAAAGGTACACAAGGCACATGGCACGTCTTACTGATTTGGAGGAGTCACAATGGCATCTCTGAGGTCAGAACTGAGCCTACAGGCTGTAAAGCTCTGTCAACATTCACTGATATGCTGTTCAAACCACTTAGCTGCATTGGAAGGCTATGTGTAGGCAGCGTACTGCAGTCAGCATAATCCATACAAAAAGCATACAGTCTGCAGAGCACCCAAGTCCCAACATCCAAACATAGCTCTGCAGCTCCATTACAGCAAGGCCAGGAACGGTCAGTCTTCCTCTGCGATGAATGGGGGGTACAAGCTGTCTTTATTCTGCCCGCATTACCTGCAGCTTTCTTGGCCATGTGGCTGGTTTTTGGTTTTGTACCTCCCAAAACTTGTAGCAAACACTTATCCCCACACACACATCCAAGTGACATGGAGATGGTACAAAACCCTCTTCAGTCCTTCCATCCCTGAAAACAAAATCAAGTTTGGTCTTAATGGACAGTCAACTAGAGGCAATTAGGAAGGGGCGGGGGGGGGGGCATCCTTTGCTCGGGGATTACTCTGTGACAAATGGACCAGATACCAGGGAATTACTCTCAGAGGAGAATGCTGAGTTCCCATGAGGCAGAAAGTGGCCTTTTGGGAGGGAAATGTTGGCAACCCTACAACCTGAGTGTTTCTATCTCTTGATGAAGATATTATTTTTCAATGTGCAAAAACAATGAAAAAAGGAGAACCAAAAGAAAACACTTTTCCCCTATTAAGGAAGCCTGATAAAAACTGTTCTTTCATCTAGCATTTGATACTCAAATGCACTTTCCCATTCACAGTTGGATGGAGATTTTTTTTCAAGTTCAACCCTAATTTATTTATCTTAAAGCAGGCAATGTACTGTAATTTTACAATAAAGGACTCCCAATCAAAGCTTACCTTATCCAGAGGTAATTAATACAAAGATTGTTGAATTAAAGATGTGAGTCTTGACACTTTGGTGGGGGGTAAGGGACATAGTCTCAAAGGCCCAAATTATGCCTGAAACACACCAATTAACACCATGTATCTTCTTTTATGTTAACTTCAATTAAGGTTTCTTAAAATTTTTAAAGTTATTTTCTTCTTTACAATCTCAGAATGTCAGAAATGTACATCAAAGAAAAACGCTTCAGTGTGAACACCATAGGTAACGCTCATTTGCACACAAATCTGCATATTGCAAAGGAGTTCAGAGCCCATTTTGCATGAATTATTGCCGGATGTGAGTCAATGAATTAAACAGCTAAAAAATAACAACCCTCCAAGTGATGATAAGCTGCACCTACTTATGTTGACATAATGAATTTCAAAAAAAAGCACGTCAGAATTTGAGTTAAGTTACAGTGGAAATAAAGAGGTGATTTAAACTACGATGCTAGCCAGGCCTGTGTATTTTAAAATACTTTCAAATTCATTTTGCTTATTGTGATTCACAATTCCTGCACTGGAAAAGGATATTCTTTTTTTCTACCAGATGAAACAGAAATGGATAAAATTTCACACTCTTGCCTCTCTTGGTTTTGACAGTAAATCCATTGACTTTTTTTTCAGCGTTACATACAGTATGTCATCTATGTAGCTTTTATTCTGCAGTAATCCACCTATAAGATTCGTCCTTGTACAATTCCTCTTGCGAGATGCCATCTCTTCATTTGCCACTGATTTGCCAGAACCTCATTCTTTTCCTTGTGCCGATGCAAGCAACATATTTCTGAAAGTGTCATAGCAAAAAGGAACGTAGGCTAGCACGACTACTGCAGAAATAGCTGACTAAAGAAAGAGCTGATTCTTCAAAGAGTTAAATTTTAATCACAAATAAATCACCAAATAAAAAGCAGAAATCCAAAGGTTTTCAATGTAAAGTCTTGTTTTTCAGAGTCAAATCTATCCCTTCTAGAACCTGTATGTGGCCCCCACTGACTCCAGTGCGCTCGCTCCTAATCAGAACAGGCTGCAAACAATGGACTCCTCTGCTGGGTCCTTTTCTTTTCTCCTTCACAAATTCTCCACACATGGAGCAAGATATTTTTTTTCTGAGCTTGTATGCTATTCGTAATTGTTTGACTGATTGCTTTTATGAATATATTTGGGTTTACGGATTTTCCACCAATATTCATAATAAGTGTTCCACAGGGCTTTCTCCATTTAGAATTCAAACCCCAGATTGTGTGAGTGGTTATATATGTCACTTGGCATGCTGCTTCTCTCTTCGTCTAATGACATCCCTTTTATAAAAAGAATGGTAGCTTGAGAAGTCTGAAGTTGACTGCGTTTTTCAAAAAATGAAAAGGGGCTTTCAGGAGAAAATGATAAGTAGGATTACAAAAATTCTGATTGCACATAAGGGGAAAATATTCCACAGTGAGAGTGGTTATGAATGGAAACAGGCTGCCAAGGGAGGCCATGCAATCTGTCTGTCCTTGGAGACATTCAAAATGCAACTGGAAAGGCCCTGAGCAGCCTGATCTCACTTGGAAGTTAGGTCTGCTTGGAGCAGGGGGTTGGGCCAAACATCCTCCAGAGGTCCATTCTGACCTAAATCTGTCCATGACTCTAATCTGTGACTCTATGGCCTCAATATTAATGGAAAAAGAATTGCCAAAAATTGACTGGGCCAAAAGCCTGATGTAGTTAACAGCAATGTCTACATTTTCCCACATATTCTGACTGCTCTCCTAATAGCTGCTGTACTCACTACGATGTTTAAGCCAGTGACAACCCAGAATGCATGCCCAGAGCAGAACTTGGGTGTTTTTGTGAGTAGCAAGTCTACTGTGGGTTGCACTTTTCTATAGTTTATTACATTTATTATAGTAATAATAGCCGCTTGTCCTTTAAAGAGCTTTAGGAGAAGTGGAGCATGACCCCAGCTTCCACTACATTAAAAATGGCTTAATCATTCCCAACCACCATAGGAACCAGTAATGGTTAAGGTCAAATGCAGGTTTTGTATGTGCTTTGCTCTCAAAAGACCCTCAAGAGTTTGGAAGTTATAATAAATTTTACACCTGTATTACCTCCATCTTTTTATGTTTGTGATCACGGGCGTGGGGGGGAGGAAGAAGAAAGAAAAAGCCAGCTCAGCTCAAACTGTAAGGGCTCAAATTCCATCTGTTTTAGCTCATTTTTCCTCTGAGATGTCAGTATTTTTTAAAGACCAACTGTGATAAAACTTATCTTTGATCAATAATTCTGAAAACACTGGCCCTTGGCCAGAACTCATCTGTTTCTCAGTTTGGGCTCAATTCAAAAGTCTCTACTTTTTCATGAACTCTGCCATGAAACTCCTAAAGCACTGCAAGCTTCAACAGGAGGGAACCATCTTGTCAGGGTGACAGGCAAATTGTGCTACCCTTGCTACCTAAGTAAGCCCTTTCCTAAAATCAGTCACAGAGCCTCATCCTCCTGAGCATCCCAAATCTCACTCATTGGGCGAAAGAAAACCATGTTTGATTAAGAGTAAATTTTGGCTTTAGTAACCCTGTAATCCTCTTTTGGTTTTAAACCAGAAAAATTCTGCCTATAATATGGACGTTTTGTTCTTCTGCTGCAGACTGAGAAGACAGACTGTGGTATCTGACGTTTAGCCAGCTGATGGGATTGTATCAGCAAGTTGGTGTTTTCAATGAAAAGCCTGCAAGGAATGCAGGTGGTCTGTGTGCTATTTTAGGACTGACAGTGGACCATTGTCCAAAAAGCTTGGAATCACTGGTTAAAACAACCACCATTACTACAAAGAGAAGGGGTTGTCCGTTTAGCACCTCTTCTGAAGAACACAACACTGACCAGGAGGCCCAGCCATTCGTGTTTTACCACCATAACACTGAGTATGAGTCTAACTCCTGCTCATTCAACCTCAAAGAAAGCAACAGAACTACAAAAAAGGGAGACAACTCTATCCTTCTTATGCACTCTTGCCCTATCAGGACATAAACAGTAAGTATAATCTATGCTACCACCAGTCATCTGCAAAAAAGACTGAGAGAAGGCCATTGGGCAAGTAGGGCAATCCCAGACAGTATTGTAACCAGGGCAGGGTAGTAGAGGAAGGACTAGCTAGCTGTGAATATTCATTTAGGGACAGGTTATTAAAGCTATTTAAGCACCTAACCTCCCATTAGAAATAAGCTGTGAGGCATCTGAATTGGTGCATTCAAACCTCAGGAAAACACTGAATGCTTTAATTTATGGCCAACCCCTTATAAACAGAATTGCAGAATTCAGTCTGCAAACATCATCATGAACCAAACCCTACAGAATTCTCACAATTATTACTATTAGGCCAAGTAATCATCTCCAAAGGTAAATGATGGAAGCACTGTTACTTGAGTTATTTAAAGCTAGATTGGACAATTCTCCAGGGAATATTTTTTGGGGGAGAAAGTGGGGGCTTTGTTAAGATTAAACTGAGGCTATAAATAGGAAGACATTAATGCAGTGCAGCATTACTGAAACAGCAATGCTGTTTTATGGGTTTTTTATAATCTGAAACTAGGGAAATTCTCACTTCCCACAGCAGTCTCCGCCATCCCCAATTGCTCCTATTACATTGACCAGTAATAACACCCTGTGGCTTTTCATTCATTCTGCAATGCTCTAATTTCTACCTTTCTTCTCATCAGATGTCAGAAACAGGGAGATCTTGTGCCTTTCCTGTGAGCCTGTGTGTGGCTTTTGATTCCAAGGTTTACACACCACATGCATTTGGTTGCTCGAGTAGGGCTTGGACCCTAAGAGCAGAAGTCTTAGAGCAATATGGTAAAAATAAGCGCAATTTGGCACCTCTGTGCTGTACCTCCAGAATGAGGAATGCATAAGAGAGTCTCCAGTCTCTGCAATGAGGAGCAGGTAAAGATATGTTACCCATCCATTTAAAAGTAGGCAGCATTTCAGTCCATACCTTAATAGTCTTTGGAAGGTGTCATGTTTTCTTCTGGGTGGCAACATATATTTTGATTCAACTAGTTGGGAGAATAAGCTCAAGGTTAACAAGATGGACACCTGGAAATAGTGGGGTGTCTCCTCAGCTCCCTGTCATTGTAAGGATTTACATGTATGCAAGTGAAGGCAAAGCAGAGGTAGAAAATATTTCTGGATCAGAAAAATCTGTGGTATGTCCCCGAATCTAAAGACATGCACCATGTACGAAGCACAGAAAAGCCAAGCTTTTCAGGCAATATATGCTATCCACAAATGCAGGATTTCAAGGGAACCCCTATCAACAGGAGAGTTTGATGATTTGAAGAACCTGCTCATCTATTTTTTTCTTTCTTTTTTTTTTTTTAGTTTAGGGTGACTACTTCCTTTGCCTGACTTTTGCTTGTTTGTTTCAAGAAGAATTACTTCTGCCTTGTCAGTTCAATCCAGAAGCAGTGAAGATTGTGGAAGGTGCTTCTTCGTCTGTTGGATTTCTAATTCTGACCCATAGCATCGTCACAGGCACCAACATACAGTACAGTTTATCATTAAAACAAACCTTTTCTCCAAATGCTTTCTTCAAATGGGGTTTACGTGCCTGTCAACATGAGCCAGAGTGGTGCGTATGTGCACCTCTGAGATCCATAAGCTTGATTCTGAATTCACCAAGAAAATGGGACGTGACACCCAGCGCTATGGGATATTCAATCATTTCTGACCCACCTGCACGCTTGGCTTGTCAAGGCCATGTGATTGTGTTCTCCACCAGCTTCTAACAGCCCTGCAAACAGCACTCGGAGCAAGAGCTTGCTTTTTTCGCCTTAGACTTTAGTGTGTAGGTTTAAGATGAAGCTGAGGAAAATGCCCAGCACTAGAGCTGGGCAGATAGCTTCAATAGGCTGGGTGGCATGCACACACACAAACAAACATGCTTGAATGCACACAGGAAAACATTCAGCTGGCCTAATTCCATCCTGCTCTCGCCCATCTTTCTTGTAATGTTGCTACGCTCATCGCATTTTCCTGTGGGAATAGCGGGTGAGTTGTGCGGACAGGTATGTGAAATACCTACAGGAGTGCTATCAAGAAAATTACTGTTCATGAAAATAAATAATAGTAGCACTTCCGCTCTCCCCATGAATGCACAAGGGGACACATTGTGAAACATGTCAAACCATTCACTAGTTCTTGTCTCGCTTCTTGCCATAAGTCCCCGCTGCTTCTTACCGAATACTAGTCCCTTTTAATAGTTAAAAAAATCCTTGCTACTGTGGCATTCCAGAAAGCACAAGCCATGCTCAGACCCCTCTTCTAGCGCAGTCAACATCTTTCTTCTTTTGCCTGAGCGACGGTATTTTACTGCAGCTCACACAGAAGAAAAGCCCAGCACCCCCAGCACTGCGACAAGTAGACCTTCAGAGACCAAGGCCCACCCCTTCCTACCACTGCTGTGTGTGGCCTTCAGGCTTAAAAATGCTTTCCTTTTCCCATAGTCACTATTTGTTTTAAGCCAGAATTTTACGCTAGACATTTGCAAAGAAAAATGTTCTTCTAAGTATTGTTTAAGCACCCAGGGTGAGGCAGATTCAGTGCACACGATGCTACAGAAATTCTCTTTGCCCTGTTTCAGCCACTTGCAGACACTGCAGACAGAACTGCTGGTGGCATCTCAGCAGCAGACAATGAGAAAGCCCAGGAATCACCCAAGGAGAAGAAATGCAGACCTTCCTTTTTTCCCGTTCTGAAAGAAAACTTTTAAAATGCAAAGACTTGCATCGCACTTCCCCTCAGTCTCATACATGGTCAAAGTCCTTTCAGTAACAGTAACTTGATTTTAAGCGTAAGAATGCGCAGAGTGCTTCCTCCCCCTGACCTGCACAGACAGACATGCCACAAGACGTTTTCCAAATCCCTCCTGCTGCACCTGGTTTAAAATCAACACGCAGACAAACAGCAGAACACAGGCTATGGTCGCTGTCCGCATTAACAGCTTCTTGTCGAAGACAGAATTAGCAGGAAGGCATTTCCCCATTGAAAAGAGGTAAAAAAAATCACTGTTGCGTCTTCTCTGACACAGACTCTGAAACACTGCTGCGTGCCCGTTCTGATCACTTTTAAGTGATTTATTTGAAGGATCTCTCAGTTCAGCCAAATACAGGTCCCCAGAAGAAAGCAAACTCAGCCTATAATAATAGAGAGTCAGCAGGACCACTCTTATGACAGCTTAGTCTTGCCCAATGTATTAATTTTTCCATTTCCATTCAGCTTTATGGCCACATATTGATTATTTCCCATCGTTCTAATTACCTATATTTGTAGCACGGATATTTTCAGAGCTGCGATTTCTGCCAGGACAATAGTACAAGGAAAAAGAAATTCACGTGACTGTCAGGCTAAAAACACCTAAGTCTCACAATAAGTTCTATTTAGCAGTGGATATTGGTGTCAGTGTTCAGTGCCATTGCTATGTTAGGACTTCAAACAGAAAATCGTCTTACACGAGGCTGCATTTGTCAATATCATATGATCTGGCAAATTTTAAATGTGACCTTTGGAGGGCAAAGGTAGACTTCCGAAAGACCATGTTAAGAAATTGAAGCTCTTCCTGGAGGCTGCCTAGCCTGGCTTATTGTACTGCTAACTCCCACCCCCCTCAGAGGATTTTCATTTGACACTTCTCAGCTATTCACCACTCTTCATCCCACAATTCCTGTACAAACCTGAAATTATAAAGTGAAAAAAAAATCTTGGGTTTATTTTGTAGTATTTTGAGGTTTACATTCTTTGCTGCTTTTTATGATATAGTGAAAATCTGTGTGATGAGTGACTCCTGTGACAGAGAGCTTCATTTTTTCACAGCGCTGAGCAGCCTAGAAACAAATGTCAGCTACAAACAAAGGTGTAGTAATTAAGTCCTAAAAGCTGTTGGCCTTTGAAACAGTGCTTTCTACAAAAGCTGTGTAGCAGAAGGCAAAGTAACCCACAGATGACTGTCCCAACCAGAGCTGTAACAGCAAGGCTGTTTCTGCCATTCAAGCACCCTTCTATTCATTGCATTAAGTCTCTTCTCAATATGTTTTGGATAAAACAATGCAATTTCAAAGCTGCAATTGAGAAAGGTAAACATAAATATTAAAATGGTGCAAAAAGTTAGTATTCACCACTTCTTCCTCTCCTGCAGACACTGATATCTGAGAAAAGCCCCATCAAGCCAGAAGGACAACATAGAGTGCAAATAACTACTAGAGATGCCAGGCAGCACTAATGGGAGCTCAGGGAGGGATTCAGAGATGAGTTACATCTAAGTAATTAGGAATCTTTATTTCTTGCAAGTTTTTTATTCTAGCACCTGCCCAGGACTTCTGGACAATATTTTTGCCCTTCGAGGTAATAGGATTTAGGGTGGAAAACAGGAAAGCAGATCATTTTACTTTTTCCTGAAGTCCAGTGGGCTCTGACTGGATCCAGCGAAGTAAGTCTAACAAACTGCTAGCGCAAAGAACAAGTTCAATATTATAATGTATTGAAATGCTGATTCAGGCACCGTATCAGTAGATTATACTGTCATCTAGTGGCAACTACTTAACTTGCAACCCAAAATACTGGAGACCAGTCTACAGACTGCAGATATCTACCAAGGAATTTTCTCTTGGCCAGCTTTCTAAAACAGCCAAATGATCAAGGACACTTTCAAGGGCTATCACTATAATAATGGAAGACACAGACACACATTGCGGAATTGATCCTCCTGCATACTTTGAAAATAAAAGGCCCCTAAAAAACTATCTGAGAAGATGCATAAACCACCTAAACTTATCCTACTTCCTGAATAGTGGAAGGTAAAAACCGTGAACTGAAAGTCAGAGAAAAACCAGAACCCTCTATCATGATGCAAAGAAAAACATGCAAGTCCCTAACACATCACGTTAGGGACTAGCTAGTGATATTTTACTCTTTTTTACAGGAATGCATTTCACTGGGATGTCACTGACTTAAGAATGCATAAAGCCAAATATTAACTTGGAAATAGATTTAGCAATAAGGTCAAAGGCACTTCCAGATGTTCAGAGAACAGAAGTTAATGGAAGGAAAAGAACAAATTCATCACTAGATGAATATGAGAAGTTGTTTAAGTGTGATTAAGAACCCACAGACCTGTTTAAGAGCCACAACTCTAAGTGTTCACCTCATTCTAGTGTAAAAGTGCCCATAAAATATTTGATTAAAGGATTGTTAGAGTCAATCCGCTATTGACAGAGCCAGTCAGAAAGACTGCAATGGCATTGAACAGTTTATCAGGCTAAAGTACCGACCAGTCTGCTCAGAGAAACACTAGATTTAAACATCAAAGCACAAAATTCTCCCCTTCCCCCCCAAAAAAAACCGTTCTGGATTGGATTTAAGATCATTGTAAGAAACTAATGAATTCCTTTAAAGTAGGTGGAAGAAACAGTGGCTTTCAATTGTCTTATGTCACCAACCAAAGCATATAGGCTGAAGTATTCTGCTATCTCTTATTTTTCTGAAGAATGGTACAGATATGAAAGAGAGCCAGAAAAGAAGTCCAAGGAGAAGGAGACAGAATACAGCAAAGAAACAGCAGACTTAGCTTTAGCAAACACTGAAGGATGGGCCCGAGGGAAAGATGGGCAAGACCTATGGGGCCAGATGCCGACTGAAAGCAAGGGGTGTGGACACAGATACTGTGTGTTGCTCTTTAGGTCATTCTGGTGTCCAGAGATAGGGATGGGTAAGCCCTGGGGGAAGCCAGGATGCACAGTCCTGTGGCTGTGACCTTGTCTTCCAACAGAGGCCCCCTGCATCCTTCTCCCATGGATATAGCTCTACCTGCCCAGGTAGAAACAGGCCTTGTACATCCAGATTTGCACCCAAGAAGCAGCTGTTCCTATGACTACAATACCACAGATTTAACCAACCCTTTTGGACCAGAAAAGGGTTGTGACTCTTACAGTCACATCCTGCCTGCAGCGCTGTGCCAGTGTAATCATAGCTCATGTATAAAGCATCTGTGTAAGAGAAAGCAGACATGAAATAGTTATTTCTAGCCTGCACCAAGAAGGCAGTCTTTCAGAAATGCTGAAAGAAGTTGGTTGTTTTTGTTTTTTTTTTAAGGCAGATGGTTACACTGTTTTTCCAAACTATTTTATATTCCATTTCTTGCACATCCTGATATTTTGTTCACTTTTGTGGATTGCTGTGGGAGAGATACTAATATTTGCTGGACTAGACCTTTGGGTTGGACTTGTGCAGATGTCCTGGTTGTGAAATCCTGTGTACTCCATTATCCGTTATCCATCTCCCAAGACATCCATTTCTCCAGTGAATTATCTTTTTATGGCTGTAACAAGTAAATTTTCTGGCTTTCACAACTCATGAGGAAAGACAGCGTTCCCTAATTTATTTATACTTATATTTTTGTAATTTGCACAAATGAAATGATCTAGAGGAAGAGATTCTCAGTAGTATAAATACGTGTTATCACAAAGAACACATTTGTAACAGCATTAAAGAAACTTCAAAACTAAAAAGCATTTTGATTGCAGCAGGCCATTTAATATGCATACCCTTCACTGAAATTAGCTAATCGGTGAAGAAATAAGAGAAGCAATATCTTGTGTGAATTAACAATGCTGGCTCTGAAAGACAGTTAATTGAGATCTGAAACACAGGGAATTACAAACAAGAGACCAAAATATTCAGAATTAGTGCATGTTCTGAAGTTTGACAGCACTTCTACTTAACGAAAAATTTCTTATCTTTTAGGTAGAAAGGCATGACCAAAAAATCTAACACCAAGGGAGGACAATTCATTCATCTAACTGTGGCTGCAGCTCAGGTTTACAGAGGAGAAAAGTGAGGGCAAAAGGAGAGGTAATTTTTTTTATCCTCTTGTTTCTAAACCCCTATTACCATACAGTTACTGCTACCAGTACTCACTGCCACAAGAGCAGCAGTCTTGAACAAGGAAATCCTGTGCTAGGCACTGCACTGGAAGAGACAGGCCTTCCTTAGTTGCTGTTCAGGAGGCACCAGGTGGATGGAGACAGACCATTGATTGCAAGGACATAACAAGCAGGCAGGAGGGACTGCAGTCCCAGAGCATGGGCAGCCCACCACCTCTCTGTGCTTTGAGAACAACACTTAATCAAGGATCCTAAAACCCTCCACAATGGGATAATTGGATGGATGGTCTCCACTTCAATCTCAGCTAAAATACTCCCTGAATAAGCACAGGTTTTATATGTACAGAGGATGATTACTGTATTGCTTTTGGGGATCCATGTCAGTGAAGCCTGTGGTGCTCCACAAAGGTGCCTCACTGTCCAGATATAATGTTCAGAAACCAAAAGCCCTTCAGCATAAGCAGCCGCTTGGGCACATGTACATCTCTTCCACGTGCTGTGCTCTGCCTGCCTCGTGACAGAGCAGAGGACTGGCCCATTCTGAGCTCCTTGCTCTAACTAGCGAAGATGTGCTGTAAGCACCACTGTGCTGTAAGCTTATAGTTTAAGACACATTACTAGATAACTTCAATTTTAATTGCTGCAACAGTACAAGCACTATATTTCTATGGACCGACCTAATGTTCATTTTGTACGCTCTTATAATCTTGTACTGATTACACATTGCAATTTTTCTTTTTTTTTAATATAATGAATTCTCAATTAGCCAGGGGAATGGGGGAGTTTGGAGACAGAATAACCCAGATAAAGCAAGAACATGGGTAATACAAAACAGATGCAAATTAGGTCGTAAGAACAGAGTAGATATGTTTAACTTTGAAAAACAAAGTTGATACAAAGAATGAGGTAGTAAACATAATGAAAATGAGGTGGCAGGGGGAAGTGGTTAATCCACAACTCAAATAATCTTCACACAGCTAATCAAAAGTTGATTGTCCATGTTTACACCTGCAGTAAGCCCCACTGCTTCTCTTCTTACCAAAAATTCCAGCCCCTGGCTTGTGTAGGCCTCGGACTGTAGCAACTAGGGGGAAAAAATTGAAATCTGATCTGTCTTGGTGAGGGAGATCCAGTCTTTCATGGGTATAGAGGTTCTCAAACTGTAATTAGTGAAGGTGGAAATCATGACTGGTACCTAATGCTTTGCAGGCCATAGATTTCTAGCAGACCACAGACCTCTGGAGGTGGAAACTAATGGAAAGCAGCTCTCCAGCTCCATGTGCATGCTGCACTTTCTTCAAAGCATCCTCACCGATTGCTGGATTGAGACAAATTCCAGCATGGCTAAGCTGCCATTTTTGGTGCACTTCTACAAAATCAAGATGTGCTTTAATCCCTCAGAACTTGTTAAGGAAAAAAAAAAAAAATCTTTAATTCTCCTGCCGCAGCAAACAAGAAACTTTGCCTCATCTCTTCACACTATAGTTCCTCTGTCCTACCAGTGCAGTCACAGATAGGTTTTTGTGCTCTGAGTTTTGTTTTAATAAAGAAGTAAAAGCAAGAAAATCAGAAAAGCCATGGAGATTTTATGACGTTTTGAAAGCTGCTCTGAAAATCTCTCATGCTAAAAAGACATTATGTCCCATCCAAACCCTAGTCCCCAAGGCGATCCCCAGAAAACAAGGCCAACGAAGAAATGACTTAAGAACATAGCGCCTGTTTTCAATACTGACTGAGAAGGGCAGGGAAAAAGCGCCACGGGACCAGTGAGTCTGGAAGATTTTAGAGTTGGAGGCTTCTGCTGCAACACAAAAACTTAATTCAAGAGCTCCTTCTAGTTTCTGACAAAAAAACTTGTTTATTTCAAGAGGGTTTGGGTGTTCTTGAAAAATCAGATTTATTTATTTGCACTGCTGCAAAGAGCCTTAGAGGAAAACTGGAAATATGCCTGGTGCTGGATAAAATCTCAAAGAATTTACAACCAAAATGGATGGGACAAACGCATTCCAGTTTTACAAACATGAAACCAAAGCCTCAAATTACAGTAAAAGCCCATGATAGAGCTCGACATTCAGTTTACATTCCTGAACCTGATTTAATGCCTTACCTACAAATATCTTTGTCTTTTAATTGCTCCAATTTACTTTATAATTTGCCTCATTTACAAAGATTATTAAAATTGACAACTGAAGGTAAAAACTAACACAGTTTAAAGCATGAATTAGGAGAACAAGCAATGCAATCTTGTGTCCAGCGTAGATTCCTACAGCATAACTTCTGCTGAAGTTCACCAGCGCAGGAGTTCCTCTTGACTAGGTACCGGTGATGGCCTACAGCCAGCCAAGGGAGACTAAATAGCACTCAGCTGGCTGAGGCTGGCACAAAACTAATGTGACCGCAACTGTGTGCCAGTATATCAAGACTTGTCCTCATTTAGACAACCTCTCTTACAAGAATGAATGATCTTGAACAGAACTATCTTAGTCATGAGAAAATTAGTAATGGCAGAGGTGAAGCAGAACCACAGGCGACGTTAATACTAGCCACACATATTTAAAATTTACTTCCTGAGTTTACGTGAACACATCATTTATATTAGGAGTCTCAGAATGAGATGTGATCAAGTCTTTTCAAGTTCCATTACTTTCAGGAAATGCAGAAACAAAGACCAGTTCACCTTGCAAATTACACACATCCAGTCGTTGCTCGTAGCTTGGCTCCTTCTGCCCTTTTAACCTGAGTCTGCACTTGCATTGATTGCACTTAGATCATAAGGCTACATCCATACAGAGCTGCCATCACTCCACTACCACATGTCACACAGCCACCCCAGGTCAAAAATCATCTGAGCTGCACATTGCTGGAGGCTGGGAGAGAAAATCCCCCAGTATGGATCCTCCTCTCACACTTCTGCCCAAGGACTCGCCATTGACCTTGGGCTCACCTGAGCTCCCTTTTTTTAGCAGTGGCCATAAGCAGATCTTCAAAGGAGAGTAAGAGTGGGCCAAGCACTTGTGATGCTTCCCCCCAAGCTCTTCCAACCTCCAACTGTTTTCAGTTCAGGGAACTTCAGCTCAATGTGGTTTGCCAGTCTGGTAACCCCAATGGATTTCTCTTCTGAGTACTTACTCAGTCTCCCCTGAAACTCATGTTAAATTTTGGTTCCCACTAAGTTTACTAGCCATTGCATGAACAACCTCTTTCTGTTTGTTTTGAACCTGGCTATGGAGCTACGTGGACCTGCAATCTGACCGAGTACAGCTGCTCTTATATTCTTGCACAGACATTTGGTTTTTGAGATAAAATCTGCAGCTGGTACCTACTTTTACCATGAAACGCATGGAAAAGAGCTGGCTGCTTCAAATGGGATTCTCAGCAGCCATCTGGCCCACAGTGTTATCGAAACTAACTGATAGGAAAAGTTGGAAGGAAGGGTGTTTAATAAAAACACTGACTTTTCAGGCTAAGGCCACTAAGGCCCCAGGGAAACATCTATGTCAGCTGAGGATTCATAGCCCTCACGCTTCTGCTCCCCCACCACCTCCGTCATTCCTTTCCAAGCTGCAATAGGCATCAGTCTTGCCTGCTGCAGTACAAGAGGAGGAGCAATTTGGCAATATTGCTGGAGCTGGGATACTAGAACAGGACGAAGGAAACGTCCAAATTCTGCTTTAACCTTCCACGACTCTTGTGTCCCAGGAGAGTGCTCCAGCCGCCCAGCAGCAGATGATTTTGGTGGCAAAGTCCTCTCCAGTCATTCAGTCACTGCCCAGGCACTGTGGCAGGGAGAACTCCAAAAAATCGAAGCCTGGTAATGCAGGGGGCTGCTCTGGGCATTCCCCACCCGAGGGATGGGGAGACAGCACTCCAGACCCTCTTCCAAATGCTGCTTCTGTATTTCATGCTGAGCAAGTGCTCCCATCACTAAAAATCCCACAGTCTTAGTCATGCGAGAGACACAGAGACGCAGATACATGCCGGGGGGGTTTTAGCCCTTGGCATTCACAGGAGCAGAAGTTCAGGTGTTCATTGTCCACCTGTAAATATGTAGTGCTACTTGAAATGTCCCAGGGTATCTGGCCCAGCATCCAGTTGTCCCTCCAGAGACTGCATGTCTGCCATAGGACCTGAGACATAATTGCCAGGCTTGTGCGGACATTTCCGTTATCCACTGAAATGTTTCAAATGGTATGTAATGCCTGGGTGTAGGCAACCAAGCTGAGCCCTCCTACGGCTTCCCCCGAGTCAGCGTAACTTCACAGTCAATATTGGACACCATAAGATCAGGCATAGGATTTGAGGTCTGCACATTGCTGAAATACATTAATTCTCCTTTAAATGCTCTTTAGGAACCTATATTCTTGCACAGAGCAAGACCTTGTTGGCTGCCACATCTCACATTGAGGGTGTAGGGTAGGTGTCCTGCATTGTTGATGGACTTTCCCTTTCTCTGCTATGTGGTTTCACCCTGCTAATGAAAGAAACATGGAAAGCACTTTCTACCTGATGTGACATACTACGTTTAGGAGTCACAGACTGGTATGGCCATGAATCTCATGACGCTGCTGCAATTTTTTCCCTACTCTGATTGCAAGAAGTTTCCTATTATACTAATAAACTATGTATCTTTAAAGGGAGTGCTTGGAGTAGGTTTAGATCCCAATGGCTAGTGCTCAGCAGAAGAGCACTATTTTTCTCTAGGGGACAAATCCACCAGAGAGACATCAAGTGATGTCCTCGTGGAAGTTTTGTTCTAATAAATTTCCAGGCTTTATCTAAGTATATATAAAGGATGGATCTCAGCAGTTTGTTACTAACCGGAGATTGATCCTGCCTGTGAAGGATGTGAGCTTTCCTGGGGCTGAGTTTGCTGTTCAGGATCTTCACAGGGATTTGTTCTTACTTCATAGCTTACAGCTTGATCTGGTCTCTCTGAGGCATGGAGAAGATTTGAGCCAGGCCCTTCTAATCAAATAACATGTTCCCCAGCTACGTATCTTTTAATAGGCACAAAAACCTCATCTCCTGCAGAATAAATCACATGATCTAGTTTTAGGCAGTCCTGTGAGGAGCAGGGAGACGGACTCCATGATTCTTATGGGTGCCTTCCAACTTGAGATATTCTATGATTCTATGATTTTCATTATAAATAAAGCATCTGATACATTAAGCAGATTTTCTTGATTATGAACCAACTCTTATTCCTACTGATGTCTTCGTTCTTCATAAGTTGCTGCAAATAGCTTGGACAAACAGGAGGTGGTTTGCCTGGATCATTTACTTTGAATATTTGACATTTGTAATTGACACTGGGTGATCCTTAACTTAAATCAACAATCAGATATTTCTCCTCCTTGATTAAATGATAAAATTTAATGAGAGAAAAAAGGTAGAAACAGATAATAAAGAATAACAACTGTTTACATTAATATTGCATTACACATGTTACTTACCCCCAAACCCAGACAATAACAAATCCAATGTCATTGACAAGCCACAAACAGTTTAAGAGGCACAGAGACATTGTCAAATGCAAGCTGAGTATAACCAAATTTTTGCCAAGTCCTTACATTGCAGCATCCAGGCAGCTCCAGCCTATACTGCCATGGTGTCTCTGAAAAAATAGGGTTATTTGTATACACAGTTGAGGTTTTTCATAAGCCACACAGACACAAAATTGTAAGAGACACTTTTTTCCTACCTCTTTTCCTTTCTCCTAAAAATTACACTCATTCAGTATATTTCTGCAGAAAATTTAAGATTTTCCTTAAGTACCTTTTTGAATAAGGGCCAAAGATCATAAAATTAAGAACTTAGGACTGCAGAAATCAAATTAATAAGCTAGTGTGCCTGGGGGAGCATATAAGAAACCACCATAAAATAATAACAACAGAATTGCTCACATATGTATATAAGAATACAGGAGGGGGGGTGTGCACGTGTGTGTGTGCGTGTGTGTGTGTTTGTGTTTATATTTACAGCCTCTCTTGGAAAGGTGTATTATACAATATATATTAGTAAAGCATCCATGAAAACTATTTCTAGAAGACACAATAGAGACCATACAGAACATACTAATATTAATAGCTGTCAGTAATAATTTCATGCATCAGGTATACTCTCTCTCACATCATGTGTATCTGAGGGCAACTGCTTGCAGGATTGAACAACTAGGGTGTGATGGGCTTTTGGGGAGATACTTGCTGGTACAAAGGCACCACACAAAGGGACCTTCACATTCCTGTGGAAGCTAATTAAAAGCCTCTTACAGGGAAACATATTAGAACATCTGTTATGCATAATTTAAACTTACCCATAAACACTTTTGGGGTCCTGAGTCCACTGAAACAGTGAAAATGTCCATTTTCTTTGATGAGTGTTACATTGCCTCTCATTTTTTTGCTAAATTCATGCCTTAATTGAAGTCCAGTTCAGCCATTCAATTGTATGATGGCAAACCCCGGCTTCACAAGACTTGTTCATGGCTTCCAGAAATTAATTTTCTAGGTAAAAATGGTAAGACCTTCAAATAGTCATGCCATGGGGTGTTTGCCTTGTGGTTTTTAGAGCCTATAGATCCAAATGCACTTACATCCCATTTTAAAGTTGTTCCTACATCCCTAAGACTTAGAAATTCATTTTGCTTTTGTTAATGAAAACAGGGTCTCTTGCATAGACACTTGCTTCAAGGATCTAAGGCTTTAAGAAAGACATATTTAATGTAAGCACAAGGGTTAGCTCGTGTTGACTTATGGTTAACTTGTGTTAACTACGCTAAATAAGGCTGAGCCATAGATCTGGGGAAAATAGTATCTCTGAACAGTAAATTTGGCAAAAACTCATCTTCTAAGGAGTGAGAACATTTGCCAAGTCAAATCAACTCTTACAGACTGTTTGAGCCCCCAAAAAATGAAGAAATGTCAAAAACGTCAAAACACTTCTCAACATTTTTTGAGTGAAATGTTTTATTTCAGAAACATCGACACCTTGTATCCTCATTTTCTAAATAAGGCACTGAAATTTTCTATTTGGAGAGGAACTTTTTGCTTACAAATTGAACCGAGCTTCAGCAAGAAGGCATTAGAAAGGGTTAAATAACCTGATAATTAAACACAAGGAATTGCCTCAAACCAGCTGGCCTTGGCATTGTTTTTTAAAAACAAAATCTTCAAATCCATTGTAACTATTTGCAAGGAAACCCATAGCTTCTTAGCGGTGAGGAGATGGCTTAGTAATTTGAAATTATTAGGAAGGACTTGTCTTCCTAAATTTGACTGCCAGTTTTGACAACGTTTCCTCAATGACCTTCAGTACATCACTCAACGTTCTGTGCTTCAGCTTCCTCGTCTATCTACTCGGATTTTACTAGGATTGTATCGAAATCATCTCATGTCAAGAATATTCATTTACCAGTATGGTTTGTCATTTACTTATCAGTTTATCTGTGACAAGGCTGTCCTGTAATGTCATTGTCATCGTCATCTTATTAACGGGGAAAATAGAGCTTTAGGTGTATTTTTATCCCACTATGGATTACAGGAGTTTGGTTGGTGTGGTTATTTCCATTCCTCTAAGTAATCAAGTGATTTTTCTAGTGTGTTTGTATGCATTTCTAAACTGTTCCAGCTCACATTTGCCCTCGGTAGTGTTTCCTTCAAAAATAATTGCACTGAACTGTGGAAAATAATAAAAAGAAATGCCGTTGTACGCATGGTGCAGCACGTGATTCCTTCCCTGATGGCGGAAGGTTTCTCGCGCGACCTACTGCATGCTCATGATTTTTGCTTTCCTCACAAGGAAATTAAATGAGTTTCCACAACCAAGCTTTAACCACCAGTAAAATACCAACCCGTTGGCACAGGCCATTACCAGCAAGGCGAAGTGGCTCACACAGAAGCAGGTACTTGTGCCTAATCTGTGCTCTGGGACCTCTCAGAAGTTTTGCAATATCAATTACTGGGACTAAGCCGTTGGGAATGTATTTGCGCACAGCAAGTTTCCAAATTCCCTTTCTATTTGTATCCCACTCAGTGGCTCCTGGCGGCCTGTGGACTGCCGGGTGGCACCTGGATAGGGACACGTGAGGTCTCTGCTCCCAGGGGACCCACGTGGGACACGGCATTGCTGCAGGACACAGTGGCAGCCCCAAGTAGTGCGGTTTCTCAAGCATTTGCTGACCAAAACTATCCTTCTTACAGCAAGAAGCAAGGAGCAAAAATATTGGATAATTCCCAGTACCCGTGAGTTTCGTTTTGTAGCAAATGGAAGCATTTTGCTCCTAAACTATAAGAACCTGAACAAATGTGTTTATCTAGCTTACGCGTGGATTATTTTCCACAATGCAGATCACCTCTGGCTGCATTCGCACTGTTCCTAGGACCAGGGAAACCCTCCAGCTCGGTCCTGCCAGGCTCTGCCTCAATTCCTAAGTGAAACAACCCAGGGACTATTCTCTCTCACATCCCCACAGTTAAACTCTCTTTCCCCTCAAGCAGGGTGGCCAAGTCCAAATCGCCTTTTGGGAACAGTCCCAGGCAAGTGATGGGCTGCCCGGCAGAGCACCTGGCTGCCCCGGCCAAAATCTGTGCCCAGCCCCTTGCTAAGGCTCCAGCCCCCATACCGCAACCGGAGCATCATGGAGGCACCAATGAATTTATCTGGGAGGGAACGGCAGAATAACGCTGCTACCACCTCAAGAATGGGACGCTGACACTAGCAGAGCTAAATTTCGTGCCCAAGGTTGCAGCGGTTGCCTGTGGGAGAGCCGGGCAGAGGGCTGCCTGGCCGCCCGAGCGCTTTTATCACAAAACTGTCTTCTGAAAATGAAGAAGAGCCTCAGTACGCGTCCTACAGCCTCTCTAGAGTACAAATGATCACAGCAACACTTCGAAAGCATGAAGGGGTAAATCTTCAGCTGGTGTGAATTCAATTAAGCTACAGCAATGAGTACCAGGAGAGGGTATGACCACACGCACAAGCACTCACACTCAAGGGAGAAACCAAGGGGAAACTCAGGTCACCTGCGGGACCTACCTTCTGCTCCTGGAAAGCAGAGCGGCTACTAGAGACTGGGGTTTAATAGCTGATTTCACAGCTCAAGGACCACCTATTTCACAGTTTTCCAGTTTGTGATGGTAGGCAATGAACGGAAAAAACTTCTTCCAAGCAGAAGTACAAGTGTTTTTTGGAATGTTATTTGTTAAATACTTTAAATTAAATAGTAAGTTTGGCTGAGGGTAATGTTATATGTAGCTTCATGGGTTTTATTCAAATCCAGCAATGACACCTCACAAATTCTTAACTTTAACAGGACTCCTGTACAGGCTTAGCTGCTTTGCTGAACAGAAGTAGGTTTCATCATCCATCCAAAGATAAGCAAATGCTTTGTTCCTTGAATTGTTCCTGGAAAAGAGGTCAGAAAAGGCATGAACTTCCTTCTCAATCCTAATCCATATTTCTATTTTATTCATTTTTCTATTAGGATGAGTTCCAGAGTGTTCTGTTCCTTGCTGAAACATTCACAGAATGTCTTCTATCATCTCATCCTCTTACAGAAACAGGAAGTATACTTAACTCCATGAAAGATGAGTTTAGCATGAAAACCCGTAAATTTGGCTAGCCGTTGTTATATTTGTTAATATCTCTTTCAATGCAGGAACCTGTTTCTGAAAGAGGGAATATGCCCAGGTTTCCAAACTAGTAATGCATATTTTTAACAGGGCATTGTATTTTTTGATAAGGGCTTTTTTTCCTAAGGTGATACCCTCTGCAATAGTCATATAAACTGAGTTTTAAAGCTGCAAATTTGGTTCCTGTTGAAATCTACGGCAAAATTGCAGTTGAATTCTCTGCTAAATGTTCAGCACCTGCCTCCTTTCCCTGCATGCCAGCACGGACAACCTTTCATTCAAATACTTAAACTGTGTTTATAACCTCCCATATTTTTTCTGATGATACCACAGAAGACTGAGAATTAGTTTACGTGCTACAGCTTTTTTTGGATACCTGTAGCTGCACATCGGGTATTTGCAGGGTTCTTGTTTGTCACTGCTAGGTACCACCAGGTCTGCATATATGCTTGTTGGGTTCTGCCTGCTATTATGATATCCAGGTGATTTTTTAACATAAAAGGACCTTGATTTTAAATAGATTAGAGGAAACCATTTTGATCAAAAGACCAAGTTTTGTATCGTACTTTCAAAGAAGTGGGTACAGACAGAGCTTGTTAATTTGAAGCATGAAGTAGCCCTGATCTTCAGAGACTCCATTTGCTATGAAGGGACACCTCCCAGAAGCAAGGCTTCCATCGTTTGTGGTCTGTGCCAGGCCAAATCCCAAAGAAATCAGTGGAAGCTCATCTTCATTGATTCCAAGGTTTGTCCTCCACTGACTTGGTGATGTGGATGATTAAACTATCAGAGACGTCTAAGGAAACATACATACAGCTGCTGCTGCAGAATGGCAAAAGCAAGACACGTTAACACCCACTGAGCGCTACACAACCCAGCAGAGAAGATTCTTAAGCAAGAGAGATTTTTCTTTGGATGTTCTATTTGCCTCAGGCTGGCTTAAAGAACATTTTCTCGTAACACATGCATGTTTGGTTTTTTTTTAAATGGTCATTATCAGAGCAGTACCTCTGCAAGAAAAAGATGTGGTAAGAAAAGACACCTGAAAACTTGTTTTCTTCAGAACTTCTGTGTTCTCCAGCACTGATGTTCATTTTCTTATTGGGCTTGAGGAAGCACTGCTACATGCATTTTGGCTGGTTAGCAAAACCAAGCAAGAAGGACTGCCAAATATTCGAAATGCCTGCGCATCTTTTCCATTACACCAAGATGAATACTGCTCTTTGCCATAAACGCAGGGTCTGGTCGTATTCCCATCAAAGTTAGAGGCAAATTTCCCATTGACTTTAACAATGCAACATGGGGCCTTTACAAAATAGACAGGACACCTTTGCATTTCCTACTGAATATGAAAAAGAAAAACCTGAGTAACAAAGTCTTTGATCAAAAAAGAAAACAAACACATCTTTCAGGCTTTTTAATAACTTTTTCCCCAATAAGAAGTGTAAAGTTGGTCTGAAATTATTACACCTGTTTGAACAGAAAGCACATTTTCTTCCTAGCTAGGCATTATATCATTCAATCTATGAACACTGAGATGTAATATAAAGTAATAAAGAGGAAATACAACATAAAGTAAGATTCAGACATATTAAATTGCTTAATGAAAACACAACAGAAGAAGAGTCAGTAGAAAATATGGTTTCCTTTATTGAGAAAAATCCCCTTTCAAATGCTTAATCAATAATAAAGTTCATATTTCCTGACTTGAGATATTTTCTACATTTATTTTTTTAGAAAATTATTAAATATCTTTAATGAATATAGATTGTCATTTTTCTGCAGCCCGGCCTGGCAGCATCCTGGATAGATTGTTCTCTGCTTAATCTGTTTCCCTCCTGCAGCTGACTGTTCCAAGCAATGCATTTCATAATTTCATTTCAGATCATTCTTGTCACTGAATTCTATCCAGTAAATGTAAATACACATTTGCAAATGCACCTGGGGAAAAAGAAATCCTGTAGGATCATGCTGCTGGTAATTTGGAGATGAGTCAAATTAACATGGAACATTTGTTATCACTTAACATTCTTATGTTCTTGTACTGCAGAGCAGATTGAGACTGTAAGAGTATTGTAGTCAAACTGCCAATATTCCTGTTTCCATATGCTTTGACCCTAATTCACTGTCCACAGGCTATTAAATATCTGGAGTCTAGCGATCAGGATGTAAGAATGTAAGATTTCCATCAGTGCACGAGGCTTAAACCCACCTACTCCACCATCTTCTGCCGAGTATCCATGGTACAGTACGCTTCTGAACCTTCTTAATCCATGGGGTGGAATATCAGAATTATCACTTAAAGTAGCTGTCATCCCTGGAAAGCTGTGGAGCACTCATCTTCGCTCAGGATCCTGTGGCAGCTTTACATTTTCTGCTCAGCATGGCCGGCTTTCTCCCAGAACAGGACTGCAAGCACCTGGTGCCAGCGCAGTGTATTTGGGTAAGACCCAAACCTCTGCATGCAGTTCCCAAAGGAGGAGGGAGGAAAGGCACGGCAAATCTATAAGATGACCTTAACTGTGGTATCAGCAGGTTTGGAGCCTCCATGGTGCTGGCAATCTTGTAGGATGCAGATTCTGTGGCACAGGGACCTACGGAGATCACAAAGAGGGAACAGAAAATTCCCAGTGCCTGGGGATGCTGGGATGGAGAAGAAGGCCCACGGTATCTGCAGCGATGGTGCAGG
>NW_009232755.1:69998-91182 GCF_000690835.1 Fulmarus glacialis
TTGGGGAGTCCTAAGAGGTAGGTGTGTAGATAGGCAGCAGTCAGGCGTGCCAGGAGACAAGGAGTGCCAGCAGGAGTACCCTCTGGGGAAGAGGTAGTGGGCACAGAGGGGGAAAGGTGCAGGTGACTCTCAACTATATGAAGACATCAAAAAGTTAGACCACTCCTGGACTAGCCCATTTCTTCTCTATTTGTTCTATGATCTGACGTGAAGCCAGCAATCCAGTTCCTACACGTATGTGAGAACTGCTATTTTGGACAGCAGGTATCCAAAAAATGAGTCCAGGGCCAGCACGACACAACAGATGATAACTTATGGAAGATGGAGGTCCTTCTGGATTGGCACCTGATTGCCAGCTGGGAGGCTTCCAGCATGGCATCTATGCTTAGGTTGTACTTATTCTTCGGCAACTGGTCCCAAATTTAAAAAAAAAAAAAAAAAGGCTTCTATGGTGACAACAGTTTCTACAGGGTGTGTGATCTGCAAATAGCCAGACCTCCACATTCCCCCACCCCAGACCACTGGTGATATAAGCCCACCACTCTCCTTCCCTGAACAATACCCCATGAGTGCCTTTTGAGAGATCGCTAAAAATTAGTGAGCATCGGCTGAGGTTCCTTCAACTGCACTTTATAAATAAGGGGTGGGAAAATAACAGTGTGCAGAGTGCAGTCCCTGGTTTGAGCTGCACCCGCGGCCAAGCGGCAGGCAGGGCAGGGGGGCTGGAGCCCCCCACGTACTGCGCGTGCCACACAGCACCGGCTGCAGGGGAGGAGCAGGTCCTGGAGATGCTTCGGATGGTCGTGCTGGGGTGAGGGAAGCCACAGAAGAGGGTCAGGCAGACAGAGAGTAATACACCATAGTGTATTGAAGTAATCTTATTTACATATCCGAGTTAAATTTGCCTAGTTTCTAAGGAGTATCACTATAGGCAGTATGCACATATCACCTGGAGCATCATCTCCTTCCATTATAAACCTCTAATGATGGCTTATAAACAGAAACGCGGTCAAGCTGGAAATAAGCCCTCACACAAAACGCTGACATCTCTAAATACCAAGAGTATCCGAGATATTTTTTTTTTCCTCATTAAAAATATTGCATTTGTTTTTCTCAGAGGAAGTAGAAGTCATAAGAAAAATCAACATTACGTTACCTAATCTTTCTCATTTTCATTTTTAATTCCCCCAGCACGGGGTTGGGATAGCTCCGCTCCTTCACACCAAGTGCCATGACAACCAACGGACCCATCAGGTATCTGCATAGCCATTCTGCTCGTTACCTGGGGAAAAACGTACGCACCAAACGCTCAAACTCTTTTTAAACCTATTAAATATAAATAATATGATTTGACCTAGATAGCTGACTGTAATGTATCATAACATCCCAATATAAAAAAAACCCTAAGTGTGAAAATATTTATATATGTTATGGAGACTAAGTAAAGTTGCTACAATGAGTTCATCAGTTACATTATGTTTTGAGAGAAGCTCTCCTTAAATGAAATGCTTTCAAACTGAGAAATGTGAGGAAGGTATTCAAGACCTCAGGTACTAATTCTATGCTATCAATACAAATTTCCATGAACAGTGTAGTTAAAGCACTTAGAATATATGTATTTTTATAAATGAGATACATCTCAAATATGGATAATTAGTATCCCTGAAGAAAAATGCATTTTAAGTTGCCCTTAGAGCTCTAGCTTTTGCACCTTATTGAAACCACAGGTAAAATACCAGAGCTTTTAACAGCATTAGTCAATGAAACAAGCTCTAGCTACACACGTATTCAACCACAAATAAGCAAGATAAAGATATATTCATTTCTTGCCACTAGCCATTACACAAACACCACTTATGAACAGGTGTGTCCAACTCAACTGCCAGTCTTGCGTTTCTCTTTCATCTTGCAGTTAATCAATATATGCCAGAAACTTTAGGTGATACCAATGTCCAGTTTGCATTTGATGTGCAAACACCAACAATATATCCAGCTTTACTTATAAATTTTATCCTTATAAATTATATTATCATTTTCATAGATAACCTACTTAAAAGTCCTAGTGTTTTCCCTAAGAAGCACTGTCATTCTGGCAGCTGGCCTTTGCAAGGGAACATAAGATTCTCATCTGAAAAATGACAAAGGGCTGTAAGACCAAGCCTCACATTGTTCAGTTGACTCAAGGCTTTCCTTTAATTGGCACATCTTTATCTCAGCCAAATTTAAATTAATGCATTTCTTGGTAACACAGGAAAAAGGCCCAGCACTTGCACCCTATGACCTAGGTAAAGAAATTGCTTTAAAGATGAAAGGTTGGGGTTCTCTGACGGATTCCAACTTTATTCAGTTTAATTCTCCTATTCTCTAATCAGTATTTCTCATTCTACTGCAGCTTCCTCCCGAAATACCTCTGCAGTCTTCTTCGCTCATCTCACTGAATTCCCAAAAGCTTTATTTTGTGTTTGATTTTATTTTCTTCCCTTAAAAATCTCTCCAAACACTTAATTGCTTTTTCAGTTTCCCAGATAACATCCAGAGATGTTCAAACATTAATGGCTTTGCTTCCAGCTACTGACCAGCCATATAAATCTGTTCACACACCACAACTCTTTTCATGAAAATTGGGTTCAACTCTGTCCCAAACTTCAATACAAAATCTGTTTGAAATCCCTGATTTAAACCAGTGTGCCACTAAAAACACAGTTGTCAATGCAAAGCGACCACCTTTGTGACCCTAATGTTTTGACACATTTGAATCTGTCAGGAAGTCCAAAACAAATGAATTTCGTTTGTAGCTGGGAGAGAAATAAAAGTCATTTGGGTGGAGGTTTCCCCGTAAACTAATTCCATTAGACTCACCGCTGCCTTTCATCTGGTACCACACTCATTCATCTTTTGCTCAGAAACAGGAAGAGGCGGCTGCTTCTTCTGCCATCCCTGATTCAGACCACATGAGCTCCAGTGAAGATGCACAAGTTGGCCTGAGGCCAGAATTTGGCCCACAGGAGCTGGTGAAATCACTTTTTCGCTGCTGGAGACCAAACTACGCTCAGAGGAGCGCAGCAGAAAGGAGGACTGTAGGAAAACATAACTAAACTGCTTGTACACGTTGTCCTCTGTGGAATGTTTTATAATCTATTAAGTTTTTATCCCTCTGCTTCATGACAGTCTAAGTGGGGAAAAAAAAGATAAACATTTAACTAACATGTGAGAATACTTCTCAAGGTCACCCTAATTATTTATTATTGGGACTTTTTTTTTGGTTTGCAGCTGTTGCAAGAGAATTCCTTTAACTGAAGTATCCCCTGGCTGCAGCTTCCAACAGCAAATCTATTAACTGGAACTGAATATTAAGACTACCAGGTATGCACAGCTGCATCATAGAAATGTACTTTATCTGGTCATCTCTTGCATGTTATTCCACTTTTCTAAAGTTTAAATGAGTGTTTGAAAGAGGAACACGGGGGCATAAGATTGAGAGGAAAAATATGTAAAACCAAAAGCATCAAATAATCCTGCCTGAAGATATTTCTAAAGAAAGGGAACCAGAGAAATGAAGCTCCATATATGAGCCAGGGTTAGTTGTACTCAACTATCTATGAAACATATGCACATTTCTATGAGAAGAAACAGAAGTGTAAGAAGTGTGTTTTCAGCAAACGAGGAAGGCTGGCTGAATGACGCACAAGCACCGTTAGCCACAGCCCTTGGAGACCCAAACCAAACAGATCACTGCTCGTATGAGAAGAAGCAGGTAAACAGGATAGAAAATGTAGAAGCTCGACGAACAACCAACTATGGTCTGACATTGCAGGGGAGTAATAAGCAAAAGCAAACACGGACAGTAAGTGATGTCAAGGATAGAGAAATCAGCTGCAATTCATGCACAGGTTATGTTCCAGTTCTGGGAATGCTGCATTTTGGGACTAACTGGGAACTATTTTTGCTGAACCACCGCCTACCAGCTCTGGAATGCTGTTCTCTTTATAGGCTGGCAATATTGCTGGAAGTGGCGTGTTGGCAAAAACCAATGGAAAAACTGACGTGTGGGTAACATAGACGGTCCCCTTCTGGCCGTCAGCTACCTGCAGCCAAACTCCTGCCAGCCCATACTGCTCCAGCTCTGCGTACGGTAGTAACTGCGGTATCTCTACAACAAATTCCTTTCCAGTTCTTCGGTACGCGGCAAAACACTTGCTTCTCCTTCATGCGCACAGCGCTGAAGTTACAAACACAAGTTACCGTAATTTATTCAACATGCTGTCCCCTTTCCTACATTGCTGTTGCCCTAAGCCCGGGGTCACTCTGCATTTCCCAACTTGTCAGCCGTTAGAGTCAGGCCAGCCTCCGAGCCCCCTTTTACACTTGCTCCTTTAGATCAGACGACCATGTGGGGATCACGTGTGTCTGGTTCCGGCTGGGACAGAGTTAACTTTCTTCCCAGTATCTTGGGGGGTGTGCTGTGTTTTGGGTTTGGAGTGAAAGGAGTGTTGACGGCCCATTGATGCTTTGGTTGGGGAGGGGGGAGCACAGCCGGGGTGGTGGACCCAGCTGCCCAATGGGGTATTCTATACCATGTGACATCATGCTCAGTATAAAAACCTGGGGGGAAGGGGGGGGCTCCCCCCCGCCGTTCGGGACAGGCGGTCGGCGGGCCGTTGCATTGTGCATCGCCTGCTCTGTATATTCTGTTATTGTTGTTGTTCTCATTGTTACTATTACTGTTCTATTTTGTTTTATTTCAATTATTAAACTGTTTTTATCTCAACCCGGGAGCTTTCCTACTTGTGCCCTCCCGATTCTTTCCCCCATCCCACAGGAGTGGGGGGGTGAGCGAGCAGCTGCATCGTGGGGTTTATTTGCTGGCTGGAGGTAAACCACGACAACGTGGAAACAATTAAATGAGAAAACTCCTCACCCTCCTTTGGACACACAAAACTGGACTTTTGATGGGAACAATTCCAGGGAAAGGACAGCTCATGGACCGCTTCAGCATGCGAGAAGTCCTGAGCCAGGCCCTCAGGAGCACACGATGGGACAGATGTGCCAGCCAAGCTTCCCAAACCTTTCAGTCCCAGGTGGGCGTCGTAGGAATCCAACGCACTCTTGTGCCATGTTTGCATTTCGAACACCGATCACATGTATCCCACCCCCTTCTCCAGCAAATGCAGCCCACAGGAAGCCAAAATGTCTACAGAGCTGTTTTCTTGCATCACAGTGGGCCAGTGTTGCAGCTTCTCTGTCTCTTACCTTCAGCAAAGCATCCAGTCTACCAGCGAGAAACCCCAGTTGGGGTTCAAATGAGGGAAAAAGGAGGCTTTACACGGTATTTGCTATGTACAATGTATGTGTGAGAAAGAAAAGAGAGTCAGTTTCTGCTACATTTAAGGATATAGACTTTGGCATCTGAATTTTCCTCCTCTATGAGCCCATTTGAAATGTGTTATTTTCTGGCTGTCTTCATTTTCAGTGCACTATTCCTCTGTCATTCTCACTGTCACAAGAATCAATAGATACCAATGGCATTACATGGGCAGGGGTGTTAGCCTTGCAATAACTTCAGGAGACACAGACATGTGGTTTATTAATTTATCATATATCTTTGACCAGCTCTTCTCCCCTTTGCCCTCTTACCTACCTACCTACCTCATGCTAAGACTGCACAGCGCTGAGAAGCTATAATGCACATCTTTGTTTTACTTAGATCAAGTGGTCAAGAAAAAGTTTTCTGTGCCTACAAATATAAAATCACCTTTGCTAAATATTACACTAACTTGTACAAGGTCTAGGAATGACGAAATTTGCTCCCTGGTCTGAGAGACAGATATATATGTAATAACAACAATAACTAAAACCACTGTGACAATGAGAGTTTTGCCACATGGAAAATGGAAGACTCCTAGTTTCCTAGTGAGTGTCAGTTCTTTCTCCTAGTCCTGGAATAAGCCAACAACAATGCTGATAAACTATTTACAGTCACCTTTACAGTACTTTATTCTGTCTTACAGCACAACGCAGTTAGAAGCGGGGGGGGACGCACGACTCTATTAACCTTCTTACATGTTAAAACAGATGGACTGAGAAGGCAAAAATCAAAGAAGATACGTTACTTGAGTTTCATATAATAATATTTCACAAGCAACAGTTTTTGACATTTAGAAGTACAAACACACTTCTATTCCTACCACAAACATCTGTGTAAATGAAACCAGCTTATACCAGGAACCGCTGACCAAGAACACCTGCTGCTCCTAACAGCAACTGCCTGTTGTATATGCTGTTTACTGACCTATTCCATAAACTGCATTTATGTCTGTTTATCAAGGTTGTTTATGTGAAACTAATTAAAAACATCAAGATCATTGTTTCATAGTCACTAACACATAGACAACAGAAATGTCATTTTAAAGACATCTTAAATAAAACACTGGTTTGCTTTTTCAGCTCTGGCTGCCTAAATCTGCGCTTACTGTAAGGGTACAGGATCAGGCAGACTTGTCAGTACTGCACAACAGTGAGAAGAAATATAGTCAACTTCTGAGCTGCCACCGGCAACAATAAAGGACACAGCATGACAGCAATCCTTCCACAATAAATACCGATTTTATTTTTTCTGAAATCTAGACTTCCTGTTTCATGGTATTTTTATAGACTACACTTCATATGCATTACATTATAGGAAGCAGTTATGATGCAAGAATATTGTTACACTCCCTTTTATAGTTATATTATGAAATAGGGCAAAACGAAAGGAAAACACTGTTTCGGTAGACCATTGAGACACCGTTGCACCTCAGGAGAAAAAAAACAGTCCAGACCTCTGCTTATAGCATTCAAAAATCTTTCCTCTACACAATTGTGAGTTTTATTTAGATATTCAGAGTGAGGAATATTCTGATGTAAGAGACATAGATGCCATTTGTTACTGGGAGAAAAGTCTTTTATGAATGCTTGTATAAGACAGCTTTATGTTCCTCCAACATACCATTTACCTGATTTGCCATAAATGTATTGCTTCTTCAACTACCTCGAAAACAGCAACAAAAAACAGAGGCACGCTCAGTCAGTCACGAGAGTACATGCATGTTACTGCCTCTCAAGTAGCTGGAAAGCTGAAGTTTCTGCTAGAACAGAAAATAATTAAAGCAATAGATTGGAATTGCTAATTTTAGCTCTGCCTAGCCCATCCCAACTAATACAAAAAATCTCTTGTGATTTGGAAATTACTACACATTTTAAGTGAATGAAAAAGGTGATGAAACATTACAAGGAGACAGAGAGGCACATGTCTTTTTGTATGATAGGAGAGTATTTATATCATGTTATTATCATTTGAGAGAGAGAGAGAGCTATCTGATGCATTGGTTTTGACAAGGACAGAGGTGATTTTTCCTTCAATGAATAGATAACATGGATACAAACATATTTTGCTTAATTTGCAGCTACAAATATACTTGCATGTCTTCTCCTGATAGTTCGTGATGCGCTTTATAAGCTTCACTTCAGAAACAGCAAGTCTAATATTCCTAGTAAATGTTTAGGAATTTTATAGTGCTGACGATGTAACATATCACATACAAATATGACCTAGAGTCGCTGCAGCGGCAGTATGGGACATACAGTGTGTGCGCAGCCTCCGGCATGTACAGGTGCCAAAGAGGAGGAGAAGCACAAAAATCCTTTCCCTTTTGCAGGTTCACATTTTTGCCATTTCCTAAAAGACAGGATTAGGCATGTGCCAGTTACACCAGCTCCTACAATGTAGGATTTTGAAAAGTTGTCTTGCAACTGAGGTCAAGGTTGTAAGTGAGTTAATACAAGTTTCCACCTGTGTTAAGAACTGGAGACTCATGGGAAATGGAAAAGAGTTTTCTTCTCTTCCAAAATAAAATTCACCTGGGAGACCTTCAGAGACTCTAGACAAGGACTTCACCCCTTTAATAAGGCTAGAAGTATCCCGTCTTGTTTCTACAGCATAAAGAGGAATGGATACCCTGCTAACATGCACAGATCCTTTACATCCTAAGTTATTTAGAACAGATGAATTTGAAGCTTCCTTATTCATCCTCAGAGGAGCTGTCTAAGGAGTTCAATATTCACAGTTATGTATTTTTACGCAAAACACTTAAAATTATATCAGTAGCATACCAGCTGATGGGTGTTTTATGCCCTGTTCATATAAAAGCCCATTCAACTGTGTTTCAGCCTTTGGGGACGGTAGGAAGGGAGGCTTTAGTTGATGAACCGCGCAGAGTTACCACAGAGGAATCGCTGCACATATCTCAAGCAATATAATTTTCATGTTCTTTCTTCAGCAGACAGCAGTATGGTCATTAGAGAATATAAGAAAGAGTTTCACAAAGCTTAATAGGCTTCTCTTTTCTACATCTAGCAGTAATTTGTCCACAGTAAGCCTTTATACTTTACTATGGACTCACCAGTATGGGTTTATGTACTTTCTCCTTTTTCTCATGCTATTTTTCTCATGGCTCTATTTCTGTCCTGAGAGGATGCTTTAAAAGTCTTACCCCGTACAATGTCATCTGGATTTCAAAACTCAAGAGTTTTCACCTGGTGCTTGATATTTCCCTTTCACTTTCTCCAACCAGAGTTTTCCTTCCCATCAGGCAAGGCTAGCAAGTCCATCATCATACATATGCGTTATTCTCAGCTGAATTGTGTCTTTGGCAATCAGATTATGGTAAATAAAAGGTATGGCCTAGAGAGGGTTCTGCTTTGGTTCTTACTTGCTTGTGAAGCACAGAAGGAAAGGGATGTTTCTCCTCTCTTTGTAAGACCCAGGGTACCAAAAGAAATAATTAAGTGTGGAAATTCCATACCTATCAATCTGATATCTTTTCTAAGAGAGACTATTCTGTAATACACTCATGTAACCCAATTACATGATTGGGTTTATCTTTTTACATGATTTCTTTCTTCCTGATTGCAGGCTAATCATTGCACTCTGCACTTATGCAAAGCAACCTGTTTGACAAATCTTGCTTGAGAATTTTACCAAATGATAGCTGTATTTTAATAAGCCTATGATCCAACAGACAACAAAGTAAACAGGAAAAGCTCTGCTGGAGCCAGACTCTCTCTGGGTTTTTAAGCTGTTCCTGCATGTAAAGCAATCAGTACGTGTGTACGTATTCATGCATGGGAGAGAAAAACTTCAGATTTAACTGTCAATATGCATATGTGCATACCACAGTACACAATTTGTTGTTAATAAAAAAAGCTAATCTACAAGGCTCTGTGAGTTTACTTTTCATTAGAAAAGCTCAATAAACACAAGTGCTGGCTTTCTCCTAATCTGCTCTCACCAAATAACCTCAACATAACTTATTCTACCCACTGAAAATTTTCACCGTTTATCAGTTTAAAATTGATCACTCTTTTCGTGTTTACTGTTGCAATAACGGCTCTGCAGCTGAGAGAAAGGGGTTTTATTCTTATAAATAAAAGGAACACAGTCATATTCATGTTAAGATATTTCCCTCATATTGTAGAGTTACAAAAATGGAGAAGGAAACTGTTGGAGGGAGGGGGTTGCCACTCTGCAAATTTCTGTTAAATGGAAGAAACACTTCCATGGAGTACGGTTCCCCAGTTCTGGCAGTTTCTGCCTGCTTTCATTCGACTTACATTTTACTGAATAAAACTGTCTTCTACTACACCTGCACCTCTATTTGTCCTACTAAAGCAGTACCCTGCTGGTTGCAACATTAAGTTTCGCTGAGGTCATTGATAGCTCAAAGTGTTCAACATCTCACTTAGATTCTGATCCAAAATATACTGAGATAACTGATGTATTTCTCTTACCAGAGTATGTTTCACATCACAGTTCCCTGGGCAGGCCCTTTTTCCACCAGGTGGTCTGTTATGCTCTACACCATTTGCACGTTTGACTGTTCAGAAATTGTGGTGTTGACGTGGGTAGGAAATTCCCTTACACCTGAGGTGTACACAGCTGCACACTGCTGGCTAAGGCCAGGCTCCTTTAAAGTCAGAGATGACTCTTCCAGCAATATCGATGGGAGCTGGAATGGATCCTTTGGTCAGCATACCATGGCCCACAAAACCAACAGTATTTGTAAGCTGCTAAAGTTGAGAACTTCAGAGGGAAAAAAAGATATGTATGATGTGCTGGCACAGCCATAAAAATTTTCACCTACTCAAGTGAGTTCCCTCCAGGTGTCCCTCTCCAAAAATATCTCTTCTACTCTTTGTGGACTTCTGTAAATATCTTGTAAAACAGCAGCATATTTAAGAACAGCATTAGAAAGGGCAGTCTCATACTGTTAAGCATTTGATGCTTATTTTCCATGAGTCCAGCAGGGGTCATATGAGGGACAGTGACTTTTTTTTGATACTTTTTTCCCTTCATTCCCTCACTTCTCCAGGGGCGGCACAGCTACAGAGGGACAAGGTGGGAGTTGGAATAGCTCCAAGGAGTCTGGCTGATCCCCTGGGCTGCTGTCCATGATGTAGAGTGGTAAAAAGTTCCTTCACCAGCATACAAGCCTTGCTGCAATTTGGCTCTAATGATGCCAGCCCAGGACCTCAGGGACATGCAATTCCACATGGCCATGTTGCTCTAGCAAAGCACCTTGTCTCCTGCTCCATCTGTGTACTATTTTCCCCGCAGTGAAATACAATAGGGCTGAGCTTACTGCCTTACCCGTTGGGAACTCCTGACTATTGAATGCTTGATCTCATAATCCTAACACTGTGTGGAAAAGGGTTCTGATATTTAAAAAGTCTTCTCAAAACTATTTGATTAAGTAGGTCAGTCTCCTACCTAGATTACATATTTCCTTTACTTTACTACAGAGCAGTCATTAGGCTGCACTTTCAAGCATGGTTTTACCATTTAAGTGATTTGCCTGCATTCAGCTAACAAATACATGCATGCCCTTTAACTGTTTGTCTCTGACCTTCTACGTCACTGGTTTGGCCTTGCAAGTGCAAGGTGGCCTCAACTCCCATGGAGTTCATCCGAGCCGAGGATTGCCAGCATCTTACAAGAGACGCACAGGGCAAATCATCCCTAGGCCTTTTGGATAACCCTTTTTCTTCTTTGTTGCCTACATCTTCTGGCCCCTCTGTTCGTAAAGTGATACCTCTGAAGGGAAGTGAAGGCTTTCTGTTATACCTTGACACATTCACAATGTAGTAGTGTGTAGTTCTACTTGATGCTTGTCTCTGCCCAACTGTTGCTTTACTGCATAATCTCTATTTTGCTGCATTCTCCAGCAGTCCACAGTCCATCAAAGTTAGTTTAAAAAATGAAGTTCCTCTCTACAGTCCAGGTGGTTGACATTGGTTTTAATTCCCTTTCCCAGTTCTTAGGATTTAATAATCAAATTTCTACAGAAGGTCTACCCCATAGAACTTTATTCCCAAACACTGAGGCTTAAGTTTGCTTTGAAACATCAAGCGCATTTATTTTATTTTACATTTATTTTGGTATTATTTTGAGATAATTTCTTTTAATTCTAATAAGCACTTGGTTTAATTTTCTGCACTGTATATATTTTCTTTTGTTCCCATCACCCAAGTAGTTACTTAACGGCTAGCTATAAATTTGCATCTGTTTGATCTCAGGTGTCTTTCTGCCTAAAGAATTAATGGTGCTTTTGATAATATATACTCCAAAGGTATATTGTTTTGAACAACTCTTTTGACCTACTTGTTTCCATAATGTTTGAAGTTTCTGTCAATGTGATTTCTCTTTATCATTTTTCTTCCCTTCCCTTCACCAGAGGCTGATTTTCTTCTAACAACCTATTTCATTTCAATTCAGTAAAACTCCCTTTATTTTTTAATTTTCTTAGGTTATTGAAGTCCCCAGATTCCAAAAACATTAATTTTACATTTTGTCAAATAGAAGGAAGTTCAGTAGATTCAAATAGAACCAGACTGAATAATCTTACCTATGTAACGCCCTTTCTCCTTCACTTTGAAAAATTCAGCAACTGTGGATGAAATTCTTGTTCCTGTGATAGGTTGAAAAGAAAATTAAAGTAAGTCTTCTTTCATTAGATCTGAAATATAAAACTCTTTGTCACTTTTCAAAAAAAAAAAAATTATTCAAATCTCTATATAAAGTAACATGCAGACACTCCTGATCCATCTAGTAGGAATTTTATTTTACAAAGACCCCAATCTTGCAATCCAATCTGAACAGAAGAGCCCTTTCACTTCCACTGAAAGCCAGTGAATCTATTAGGCACTAGGCTTACAGAGGAGTTCTGGCACTTAAAAATTTACAGTCAGGAGCATAGTAAGATCTTAAAAAAAATTTATAGAAAGTGAATTCCCATTATGTCTATAACACAATCCATTATACTTTAAATGAAACAAGCCAACAAAATTGAAACACAATTTTGTTTTACAAAAAAATCCAAGAATTGGGATTTCTGTCGTATGGAACAAGAAAAGGCCACTTTGGGCAAGGTTCGGGCCACGTGTTTTAAAGGACCGCTGAATCCGTGGGAAAATGATTCATCTCTATGAACTCAGTCACGCGTTCAGAGACGTGCTGAGCACCGCATTCTTGCTTCTGCTTCCTAACAATATCGAGTGCATGTGCTCACGAAGCGGCAAAAGGCCTAATTTCACATCTGCACACCCAGCACACGCACCAATAGAGAATGAAGATTGTGTTTGCTAATACCAGTTTTGTAAAAAGAGACTACTTTGTTGAAAAGCAGAATAGCTTCATGGTCGATACGACATGCTTTTAATAATTATACACTACTATAAATACACCAAAAAGGCAATGTTCAGGTTCAGGTTATTACACTGTGGTAAAGTTTGAAGATTTGCTTTCCAGGTTATATCACAGAGACGACTGCATTTGGCTTCAAGAATAACAACATTTTCAAACTGCTTTTCATAGAATATGAGAGCAGTTTCACAAAGTTTTAGCTGATATTGGATCCAACCCAAACTCAGAACTGGTACTTGCCGTATGAATGAAGTGCTCCTTAGAATTAAAACATATTTGAAAGTTTAGTTATATATGGTACCGTCTGTTCTAACTAGACAGACTATAAATGGCTATGTCATGATAAACTATTAAAAATGATCACTTACCAAATATAGAAAGGTTTCTGTAAAAACCACAGTGATTTCATCTTGGAAAGAACAAATGTTTAGGAAATGACTGCAAACAAAACTGACAAGTACAGACACAGAATAAGAACCCCTGAGCTACCTCAAGCTAATTTTGTAAATCACTGGGTAATTTACACAGCAAGTTTAGGAAGTTGCTAAATTAGCATTCTAGGATCTCACTGGAAATCTCCTTTCCTCCAAAATTAGCCTCAGCATTAGCTAAAATGCCTTTAACAAGAGAAAACCTACCCTGCAGACACAGGTGTACTGGCAGCAGCGACACCAGTCATGCAGCTGAGAACTGAGCAAGCATATCAGCTCTTCGCTAAATCATGGCCTGTATCTGTAATTGTTAATGTTTCAGAGGTGGCCACATTGGACAAGGTCTGGTTTATTTTATAAGTTTTGGTAACTACGCAAAATAAATAAAGAGGAACACTAAAATAAATAAAGAGAAAAGCATATGTGTTATGGCATAACACCACCATGCTTCTACAATTATTTTGAACATTCATCATTTAACATTATGAGTTATGGAGGGAAAACTGCAGAAATTCCTACCACAAACTGTCTTAGAGGGGAAACTGATTACAAATATTTCAGAATTGTTCTTTCTTAACAAGACAATTTTATCCATATAAATTGTTGCAATTAGGTATTCATTATCTCTCCTGCACCACTGATTAACAAGCTAAAATTGCAGTGGTTAAGGCTATGAAGAATTGGACACTCCATGTTCATATAGTCTTTTACTATCTCTTTATAACTGATTGAGAATGTTTTCTGATTTATATTTTAAAAAAAAGTTTAAACTGCTTGACAAATATTTCATTGTCCTCATACAGCTCACTCCTGCCACTTGTTTGGAAAAATGAAAGGTAAGTTGAAAAATGCACCTCTTCCATTTTCATCTCTAATTGAATTCTCTCTTGACCCCCTTATTCCCCATGGCTGTATTTCAGGTTTTGATGATAAGAAAAAGAATTTTGTATTTGGATAATACAATTTTCTCACTTGCCTTCAGCGACCTTCAGCTCAATTGCCTCTCCCCAGAGACACTGTATATTATAGAATTGAATCAAATTCCTTATTCATAGGAAAAAAGTTCCAATTTAATCTGAATATTCAGCATTTTACACTGGTCAGGGTGATGGATGGCAAATTGAAATGCTTTTGGTTCAGGTAATCAAATGGTAGAATTCAGACTTGTATTGAAAAAAATAATGAAGTCTATTCAATATTCTCATAAGGTGCAAAAAATGCACATTACACGGTAGAACTGGGGCTTTTTCTTATTACCTAACCAATAACATCTCCATTGCAAAAAGTATAGTAAAACATTAAGAATTTATGTAAGTTAGAACATGTGAAAGGCAGCCACTCTTGAGGCAAAACGCGGGCATCTTCCTAAGAATGCTCAAATGAATGAGTACAAAACTGGGGAGAAAACAGATCTGTTCCCAGTATGTACCTGCAATGTTCAATGCTGGCTTACTGAAGCCTTTTAATATGTTTTAAAATGCTTTTAGAGAAAGAAACATAGCCTTTTTAATCACTTCAAGTCGTTTGATATACTAAACTACTGAAATGCTTCATGTCCATCCCCAAAAGTTCTGTCAAGTAACATTACAAGGTATCTCATTATTTCTAAAGGACTACCGGATTCATTTTGGAAAACTGTCTCGCTGCTTTTGAACAACAATTGATCTGAACAACTTCAGCTTGGCACCACCCTACTAATGCAGCATGCTTGGATACTTGGACTTGGACAAGATGTCTCCAGGTAAACAAGAGGATAATGATGCTGCATAAATATGGTTTGGTTTAAAAACGCCATCAACAGTTCCTTTCTTTACTTCTAGAGATGCATGGAATTACCCTGTTTGGGTTTTAAATACTGTATTGAAGTTATTTCTTTTCTATTTATTTGGAGTATTTAAGCCACAAGGAATGCTTAACTGTAGGCACCACTAGCATTTAACTAAAATTGCAATGCAGCAACCTAAATGTTAAGGCACTGTGTTAAAAACGTAGTCCTAGGCTGCCTTTACTGACTGTACTATAACTTGTGCAAAAGGGGAAGCCTCCTCCACGTTTATGCTTTCACCTCAGGCATAGGCACCTGGCGCACGGCCGCTACCCAGGCCAGGCTGATGAGGGGAACTCCCCTTCAGAGTAACTTCCCCATACCTGGCAGACGTGAGGTGGCCTTCACAACCGGGGGAGAACATTTCTCCTTCCTCCACATCACAAGCAGCTCACAGGGACAGTGCTCAGACTCAGGCTTCCTACAGAGCTCTGCATGATGCTGGGTATGCTCACTGGGCATTTAGTTTCTGTAAGTAACCTGTGAATGGAGCTTACCTTAACAGCTTGTGCAGTTTCACAGGCACAGGCTAAAGATGGGGTGTGAGGCATGTGGAAAAAGCATGCACAGAAGTACTCTCAGGAACAGGACAAGTGCTCAGACTATCAAGGATAATGGCTACATGAGAAACATTTACAAGTAGAAGCTCTTAATACTGAACTAACTCTTCCGAATTAAGTAACATTGGCAGGAAATGGTGAATGCCAGTAAGAACAGTAACTTGTGATCCACCAGCACAGTCATGGGAGAAGAGCTGAACCTAGAGAGACACACAAATATATTCATTTCTGTCAAGCCTCAGATAAAAAAAAAGATTGCGTTTTTCCGACCTAGACCTGCAAGAGCAATTTAGGAACCAAACATTACATGGCATCACTGTATTGGTGTAAGGGCAGTTCTGCAATGGAAGCCACTAAGAGGTACACTGATGAATAAGAAAATAGAGCCCAATTACTGTTCCCAGATCCCTTACCTTTTCAGGACTAGCAGGAATAGAAGTCATTAAAATGCATTCTTTTATAGGTTAAAGTGAAGAGATACCAAAAAGATACACAAAGGAATAAAGTGTGGGGTATTTTACATAATCACAAACACAAAAATGAACTTAAGATGTCATAGAATGGGATTTAAGCATGTGATTTTGAAGTAATTCAGGTAGAAGCTTGCACTCTGTCCTGAACAGGATGGGAAATAAGCGCGTATTTCTGACTAACCTATTAGCTGCATTTCAGGGTCCAGAACACTAAGGACAATCGCTGCATGCGCTTACCTCTGCTGACATTTATTTGGAACTTGTTTTGTGAACTCCTCTGTGAGAATATAAAAACTGTAAGACACACATGTGAAAGAAATCTGTACAACATAGTACAAAAGGAAATTAAAAAAATGTTTTAATTTTGTTGAAAAGTTGCATTCAGATCTTGATCTTTCCAGAAGAGTTCTTAGTACCCTTCCTCACAGAAGGGCTACGTATGGAGTCAGGACAGTAAGGCTACGTGAGGAGGTGCTTAAAAGTCAGGAAACGCCAGCATTAAAATACTAATACAGTCTGGTTTCATGTTACCATGGGGACCATTCCCAAAGGCTATATTAGCCTGTGGACACTAAGCCCCACAGGGGAACTTTCACAACCAAGGGATACCAACAGGCTCTTCTGGAGGGCGGTTCAGATCAGGAACCCAGCTCAAGCCCAGAGAAGTCTGCATTACCCAGATAAATTTAGCCCCTGCGAATGCTCCTCATACATTCAAATTATATTCTTTAGCCTCAATTATTTTCCCCAGGACTACGTGGGACATTACGCAAGCTTCGTCTTCTTTCGGCTTGCACTTTTTGCATTTCCGTAATAGTCCAGTATTCTTCTAATGATCCAGATCTTTTATGAGTTCAAATATTGGATCTATACCTTGGCAGTTGCTGACTGCTTGTCACATTGACTTCTCTTTTCAGCTGATAATATTAAAAGCTAAACATTAATTACAGGGACTATTTCTCTAACCTTGCCTCTGGGACAGAATATGTAGTTGGGAACAGTATAGCCCATCGCAGCTGCAGTCTATTTGATAAGTGCTTCTTAAAAGCCAGACTACTTGTCTGCTGGGTACGCTGTCTCACTGACGACCGGGGGAGGTGGGGGCTCTTAAAAGGAGTAACTGGGCTCAAGGTAGCCATTTGGTAGTGCGCCTCAAGTGCCTTCTTCAGAGAGAAGGACAAACAACGTTGTGACAGTGCGCAAAATACTCTGGCCCAGCATTCAAAGGGCTTTTGTTCTTGCTCCGTACGCTAACTCCAGCGAACACGGAGGGGAGCAGAGGCTCCCATGTTAGCTGGCACACCACGTGTTAGTCGCTGATACGCTGTGTCTTGTTCACTGTGAATGTAAGCCAGCCTGGGTAGCAATTTAATAAAGCAGCTGAAGCTAATGCCATTTTTTGGCACCACATAAGAGAGTTTGTTGTAGGGTCACATATATGCATATAAGGGGTCATGTACCAGCAAATTTTCAGGAAATAGTAGACATGCACATTATTAGACCGAATTGCTGTCTGGCTCCAATATCTGAAATATGTAGCCAACTCTTAACCCTAAGTCTCAGAGCTCTGATGCATTTAAATCACAAAAACGTGTAGATTTTTGTGTCTTAAACTAAGTTTCTGGAGTAGGAGAAGAATATCAAGAATGTAGCACCAGATCCTATACAGAAATACTTGAAGAGCAATACTGCTGGAATTAGTGCTGCTACTGACACAATATTTAGATTAATAAACACTTCTCAAAATCTGAGATTGCTTCTAAAATCTTGATTTTAAAGAAATTAATCTGGGGCTCTTATACTTTTTTTAATTAGAAATTTTGAGCCATTAATTTTACATTTCCAAGACTTTCTTTGCAACCACAAGGGCTCTTTTTAACATACACATTTAATGGAAGATAATATTATTTCATAATCATGGGACTCTGGAGCTGGAGCTTTATAAGAAAAACACTAAATCTTATTAAACTTGTGATAAAATTATTGGTGTTGGCAACCTTGCAGACATATGCCTAGAGCTGCACAGTGTTTTCCTCCTCTAACTACTGTAACTAAAAGGACTTTAATGAGAGCAAAAGAATGTGGCTCTGTCTGCCCAGAATCTTTTGGAATTTTCACTTTTCCCTAATGAAAATGAAAACAAATACGTTCCTTTTTTTTTTTTCTGTAAGCTTTTATGGACATCTGAACTGACTTTTGTAATGAAGCAGGATTAAGCAAACTCAGGGAAATGATAAATGTGGTTTGTATTAGTGTACTAATTAGCTCATAAATTTAGAAATAGTTAATTTTTAGTTTTGCTGAATGAAAATAGCGGTCAAATCACAGATCAGATCTTGGAACTGGAGTAATGCAGTGGTGAATTAAAAACCCCTGAGCAGAGGTGTCTGATCCCATAGCATTATGAAAACTGGAAATTTTGCTACTGGCTTTGAAGAGCACAAGGTGAATTTAACCAAAGTTGTAAAATATTACTCAAGCAGCCAGACACTTAACAGATAATAATAAAAAAATGTGATTCATTAGGTGCATGCTTCTGATTGTGTTGTAATCCAACGATTAACTATGTTAATTATTTTTAGTTCAGTGAGCTAATTAGAACACTGGTAGCTAGCGTAATCCTATATTTTACTGCAGTTTCCATTTAATGTATGTACATAGATATTCAAAGACCATGCCCTAGAAATATACATGTTATTTCAGAAACAGTTCTGGGTGCCAAATGATAAAAATATACTTGCCCATCACACGATTTACATTTCCTTAGAACTGTCAAAGTAGAAAATGAGTAGAGGCACTATCTGTTTTACACTGCCCCCCTGATAATCTGATGAAGACTGCTCTGATGCAACACAGAGAAATGTGTATTCTATCCCAAAACAACAAGTTTAGATCTCAGTTCTTCAGACTGGGTCCTAGCCAGGCAGTGGAGATGCAAGAGCCAAGCACCGGGCACGGTTTATGGCATGGTAGCAGACAAGTAGCTGCCAGACATTGCAGGCTGCTGAATACAATAGCTCAGAGTCTCCTCTCCCCTCTAATGGTTGCACCAGGACAAGGTTAGAAGAGAACTGGGCTCGGTAACACTCAACGTGGAGAATGAATAGACTCCCATTCTCACACCCCATAAACATTCTCATGCACACCTTGTTAAACACCACCCTAGAGACTGCATTTCAAGCAGTTTTCCATAAACTCCATGTGACCTGGATACAATGCTAGATAAAACCATCGGATAAAATACAGCACTAGAAGTATGTGAACCTGGGATTAGAAGATCAGGGTGACTTAATGAGGAACCAGCCTTCACATCTGGACTGCTGTAAACATTGCCCAATCCAAGGCCTCTATGGGAAAAAAAAAACATCACACCGATAGTAATTCAGTACTATCAATTCAAGAAATGTTCATTGCTAGCCCTGCAGTGATATGCAATAGGAATTAATCTAAAACCATGATGGCAAACAACTGCTGCACCAATTTTCTTCTGCGGCTGGTAATGCACCTGCTCTTACAGTATCTACATTTTATACTCTCTTTTTTTCTTCAGAAATGTAAATATTCCCACATTAAACCAGCTGCTCGTGTAAAGAGGTAGCCAGTGACAAGGCCTTAGTCTAACTACACGGTGTGATAAGGAGGAAATAAAATGTGTCTGCAAGTACAGAATGTTTAAATGCCTGTACTCATGACACAAACTGGCAAGTTACAAAGCAATTTGTAACTACACCTCTGACTTGCTCTTAAGGAGTTGTGCATCAGCAAGCTATTAACCAGATCCTATACTACTGCAGTATTTCACCTCCAAGTGGTAGGAGACAGAGAAAATTCAAGCCTCAAGTCTCAATATCAGGCTCTGCCGAAAGCATTTCTGACTGCCGAACACACGCACCAAGTCAGCATTGCTGACATTTTTTTGTCTGCATATGATGCTACTTGTGGAGGCCGTATGATCTGTAGTTCACCATCCTAGCTCTATTTTTAGTAAGCTGCTGCAAGAAAGGATGAAGAGGCATGGTTAGCTGGTATGGGTGCATAGTTTAAGGGATTGCCAGTTATTACCATTTTCTTAGCCTTTCCCTTCAGTTTGAGGCTGCATAAGGCACCGAAAGTCCTCTCCATTCCCCCACAAAATAGTACCAGGACTAGCAATTTTTGTTTGTGAGACAGAATGCTAGACTTTATCTTTCACTAAGTGGAAAGCAACATTTATACTCTCCTGAAGACTCTCCTGAAGCAGGTTTACATGGAATATCACCTTGGCAGCGCAACCTCAATGAGCTCTTCTGGCCAAAATTTTCAATTACAGTGACTTAAATAAAAGTGACCGGCTTGTCAGAGATACTCAGCACACTTGCTTCCAACTAAGTTAGCACATTAGGAAATCAGGACACAATTATTTTAGTGCTTATATATAGGTTAGAACCAATGTTCAGATCCCTAAATTTGAAATTTGTGAAATGTGTCAGCAAAAGATTGTAAGAAGCCTGCTCAAAATGCAATATTCTCCTTAAAGCAACATCCTAAGGAGGTACTGTAGTTCTCTTCCCCATACGACAGGCATATGAAAAGCTTTAGCATAAGGACTCATAAAGATGCTGCAGTGAACTGCATTTTGATCTCGAGCACGCGTTCCACCTCAACCTCACCACTTTGTGGAACGATGACGACTCTACTTTTGAGACAGGGTGAGACTACAGCTAACACAGCCCTGTGCAACCAGGTAAACGTAATAGTGCGAACACATTTATCCTACCTAACTTTAGACTTCTAAAATGTGGTTGTGTATACCGCAGATACTAATTGAGATTCTGATTAATTAGTGGAGAGGAACAGGCCCTTTTAAGTCATGATACAACTCACCTAGGTTAGATGTCTACCTCAGGATAGCATTAATTAGGTCTTAGAAATGCCGCTTTACACCCACCAAGTACAGAGGGATTAGAGACAACTCTTTCATACCCAGAAGTCTAACTTGTACACACCCAAGGTTATCAGGGAAGAAGCCCAGCCCTTGTTGTGAAATGCTGATTGGAAACGGGAGTATTCCCAATGAACACCGCTGCCCTGTGTCACTGTAACAGTGACAAATAAAGGCAAAGAAGGATTTTGATATTTAGCTGCTAGTGTATATTGGCAGTACTGCTAACATCACCGTG
>NW_009232756.1:0-364 GCF_000690835.1 Fulmarus glacialis
GGAAATTAAACAGCTGTCCACCTTGCCCCATCTCTCAAAAGACTCTTCTGTTGTGGGGCTTTTGAAGGTCAAAGAACAACAGGTGCCAATCCCTACCACAACGGTGCACCGGCAGCAGTATCGCACCAAACGAGACTCCCTGCTTCCCATCCATAAGCTGATTCGTCTCCTGGAGAGCCAAGGAGTGATCAGCAAGACTCGCTCACCCTTTAACAGTCCCATATGGTCAGTGCGAAAGTCTGAGAGTGGAGACTAACAGCAAACTATCGTGGCCTGCACAAAGTTACGCCGCTGTTGAGTGCTGCCATGCCAGACATGCTAGAACTCCAATATGAACTGGAGTCAAAGGCAAACAAGTGGTATG
>NW_009232756.1:677-1234 GCF_000690835.1 Fulmarus glacialis
TGCACAGGAGATCCAGTTTTTAGGAATAAAATGGCAAGATGGATGTCGTCAGATCCCAATGGATGTGATCAATAAAATAACAACCATGTCTCCACTAACTAGCAAAAAGGAACCACAAGCCTTCTTAGGTGTTGTTGGAGAATGCATATTCCAAATTACAGTCAGATCGTAAGCCCTCTCTATCAAGTGACCTGGAAGAAGAATGACTTCAAATGGGGCCCTGAGCAATGACAAGCCTGTGAACAAATTAAACAGGAGATTGTTCAGGCAGTAGCCCTTGGGCCAGTCCAGGCAGGACAAGATGTAAAAAATGTGCTCTACACTGCAGCAGGAGAGAATGGCCCTATCTGGAGCCTCTGGCAGAAAGCACCAGGGGAGACTCGAGTCCGGGTTTTGGAGTTAGGGATACAGAGGATCCAAGACCAGCTATACTCCAACTGAGAAAGAGACGTTGGCAGCATATGAAAGGGTTCGAGCTGCTTCGGAAGTGGTTGGTACTGAAGCACAGCTCCTCCTGGCACCCCGACTGCTGGTGCTGGGCTGGATGTTCAAAGGGG
>NW_009232757.1:0-39902 GCF_000690835.1 Fulmarus glacialis
CCACCCTTAATGATTCTATGATTCTAATAGTTTGTGGCTTACAGTGCTTTACTAGGATGTGGGAGGCTGTGTTCATTTCCTTTTCCTTCCCTAAGGAAAGTTGATCTTGCATTTGCCATGTTCTGGCAAACATTGAGGTTTTCATTTTGTGCAGGTGTGTGAGATGTTTGTTTTAACCCATGTTCTTAAAGCAAGAACTGGAACTGTCTTGAGAGCGATTTTTATTTCTGCATGCTGAAACACGTGCACGTATACTTTGCTTCTTCGTCATCTCCAAGTCTTTAATGATACTGTCTGAAGAAATGGCATCAACAGAAGATATTAAGTGTTCTTTCTCGTGTATCCGTGCTAGAATCATCTACAATCTGCTGGTTGAGACACTTTCCAGAGAGGCAAGAAATGTGGATTCAGCCTTTTCTTTTAATCAAACCCATATCTTCTAACTGTAATAGCTAGTTGGTAAGAAAACACCCTAATCCTTCTAGCAACGGCTTTGAATGAAAATACAATGCTGCTCCTGTTTTACCTGAAGCTTAGTCTAGTAGACTTGAGACTGTCTTGTAGAGAGGTCCATTTGGACTTTGGAGTGAGGTGGGAGCTATGCCATTCATCTATGATATGATGGAGCCATTCAGGGCCATTTGCTGAGGCAACGGAGGAATTTTGCTGGCAAATGCAAGTGCCTAAATTTTCTGTCTATCTGGGCATTTGTATTTAGACTCTAGACATAATCAGGCTTGTTTTTTTAAAATCAAAGCATAAAAATCTTAATTTGTCAGAAAAAGAAGGCTGAGGCTACTGGACCTCATGAGTAAATTAGAGATACAAGAAGACTGCTTAGGAAATGTCATGGTAACTCCCCTCCACGGAAAAAATCATGCAATATGCACCTTTTTTACATGGAGACTGTGTAAGAGGCTGCCATTTTTACATGGCAGTCTCCAGCTGCCAAGAAACTTGTGGTTTGTTTGTGAGCATTCTTGGGAGTGCTTTAAGCTGTCAACCTGCAATGGGAGGCCACAGTTACCTTCCTCTCCAGTCTTGTAAAAAGGAACACGAAGCTACCAGTTGTTGTCTCCTAATGTAGTGATTTTGTTTCCTTCAGGGATCTGTTGCAATAGCTGGTGCTGTTGTTCGTTGGCTGAGGGACAATCTAGGTATCGTTAAGACTTCACAGGAAGTTGGTGAGTATTCACAATTTGGAGCTGTTCAGTTTTTTAAGTTTTCTTTTCCAATGTCTTCATGTCTCTAATGTTGAATGAAAGCTCAAAATATTCAAGTAAAGAAAAGCTGGAAGATGCATTTATTTTGCTGTGCTTGAATTTGTTCTGCATCCATGAAATCACTGTTCATTGATATATGTATTTCATACAGCATATCAATATGGTCTTTGAAACTCTTTGTCAGCTTTGTTCTATTGCAATCTGTAGTTTTTAGTAGTTTCTCCAGCAAGCAAATATTCAGGAAGATACTATACTTGCAGTGTATTTCCTCGTTTCATACAATATTGAATTTTCTAGAGCCAAGGGTATTTAAGTCTCTATTACAGAACCTAGAGCATATTTGATCCTAAACCTACGTATGCATTGCTGTCATAAACATGAGAACCTGATGCCCTACATATGCAACAATTTATGTACAAGGCTTCACATCCATTGAGTTAGGGACCTGAGTTTGCAAAGCTGCCTCTTAAAGGAATTGTGGAGAATGTTGGTCCATTTTGGCTAAGAATACAATAATCCTTTAGCATTTGGGTATCTGATGTTTTCTGCTTGAGCTGAACTGAAACAAGCTGGTGTGTGACATTTTAGAAACTAGGAATATATCAAACTTTGGAAAAGGAGAAAATGACAGAAGCATGCAATTATAACAGTTTGAAAGTGACTGATTTAATGAGATTTAGGATTAAAAAGCAATTCATTACATATTTTTAATAATTTGATATCTTAGTCAAAGGTGGAAAAATTTAGAATTCAAATTTTATGTAAAACTTCAAAGACTAAGCAAAAACTTAAAATCTCAGTCTGTTTTTCTGTAAGAAAGCTTCGCAGATCATACAGAAGAATATAAACTACTGTAAAGTGAATTAGCCAGCTGTTGAAACACTACAGTACCTGCTGGCTTCACAAGTTTGACTAGACCTTTGGAAGGTTTGAGTTTCAAGAACTTAAATCTTGTCAGTGTTGTTAAAGTCATGTGAGACTTCATCATCTCTTCCTGTTTCCCTGAACATTTCCTTCCTTCTTCCTTCTGCCTTCACTCCCTTTTTAAGTGGAGTCTGTATGAAAGTACCATTTTTAAAAGATTTTTTGAATAAGTTTTCCTACCTCCTTTCTCTATTGCTATGCTTCTCTGATCAATGCAAACAGCAGAAATTTACAAAAGCAGAAAAAAATACTTTCCTTTCTTGTTATAGGAAGGAGCTGCACATTAGCATTATTTGCTTGGCAGTTCTAGATGTTTTAATATAATTTTTAAAACTACAAATATTTTAGTATTGGGGAGTTCAGATACCCAAAGTTATTATTCAGATATTAAGAAACTTCAGATTTCCTTGTAGCTCGCCTTGTGATTATATACATAAGCTGAGAATTTAGAACTTTAGAACTTCAGAAATCCATTTGAAATTAATGGGAATTTAGTTTTTAACTCCCTTTGGTCTTGATCCAGTTTCACTTGCTTGCCTTGACTTAAATGCAAGTAAAGTGTGACCTTTTGGACTGCTTTGAAGGTTGCATTCTTTACCCACAGGATACCCTTTGAAAACCTCACAGAATCTAGGTCAGAATATTAAGGACACGATTTTGGCTTTCTTGGTTTGATTTTTCATTTTACATTTCCCACAACGCCCGATGCCCCATCTTCCATTCATATTGTTGCAAATGGACAACTAGTTAATGAGGAGCAGAGCGCCAGAGTTTTAGTTGTATTTTCTAATTGTATGTGGCTTGATTATTTTTGTAGCTACCTGACATGTTCTGAGTATTTTCCCTATTTAAATAATAACACCTTTAAGAATCATATTTAAGTGTTGGTACAGTTGTGAAAAGCTAAGTGAAGACTGTTTGTGTGTGTGCATTAGAAAAACTGGCTGCAGAAGTGGGGACTTCTTATGGCTGCTACTTTGTGCCAGCATTTTCAGGACTGTATGCACCATACTGGGAACCCAGTGCAAGGGGGTAAGGGTCTGACTAAATGTTGCATTTGCAGGGAGATTTAATGATTTCACAGATATTATCACTAGCCCTTCCAGGTATGTGAAATTGTTCTTTTTGTTCCTTTGATGTGTCTGGATACATCATTCTCTGTGGTATCTTCAAGCAACTACTGTGTTTCTCTTTTATGTTTAATCTGTTCGAAACAGCAACTGCTACTGGGAGAAAAAGAAGGATTAGCTAACTCAGCTACTCACCCTCCTCCTCCTCCCCCCTCCAAAAAAAAGGAGGGGGGGAGAAGGGAAAACGTTTGGGCTGGGTTGTGCATTTCAGAGGACAAATACAAGATAGTTCTATCATTCTGGCCACTAATGGGGCCAGCTTTTTTCCTCACGCATTTCTGGTTCTGAAAGGATTTTCGTCTCACTAAAGAGGAGGTGTGCATACCTGTGAGCTGTCCGGCAACAAAAGTAGAAAGTGAAGAATTTAGTTTTTCTGAGCTCAGTTTCCCATGGCTGCTGCATTCACTATCTCAAATGATACAGACTATTTAATTCCTCCTCACTTCTCCTCCCTCTCCTTCCCCTTATGTCCAGCTTTCTTTCCAGTCTATTGAACGCTCTTTTCTCCTCTCCTTCCAGTCCCTTTCCTGGTTGTTAAGACTTAACCAGCTGGTAGTAGTTAGAACTACTAGTTCAAACAATAACTTGCTATTTGTCTTTTCTGCTATTGTGAGCTTGCCTACTGTTGCTGGAATAACAACATGCCATGGGAGTCACAGAAGCATAACAAATTTAAATATAAAATAACTTTCCTAAAATGAAAAAAGAAATCTTAAAGAATATCTAGTTCCCAAGGTTTTGAGTAATTGCATCTTTAGAATTTAGATGCTTCTTGTACGTAAGGAAGAAAAAAGTCTTAGAGTTAGATGTTTTTACAGTTTGTCAGATCACAGTGCTTAACTTTTTAACTGTTAAAAGCTCATCTTTGGAATGGTAACAACTAAAAATGTCCTTTAATATCTTTGAACCTGCATGAATCCAGCACCAAATATAGCAGCGTTTCTGTGTAGTACACTACTATTCCTCACATGTTGAAATAGAATAAAAGGATGATTATTTGTTCTGCAGTTCGGAATACATTGACAGAATTCAGCTTACTCATGGTTAGATGTAGCATAATTTCCATACCAAAAATCTCTTTGAAGGTGCAGAAGCAACTAATGATTAGAATAGATCTGAAAACAATTTTAAGCATTTAGAGCACAGCACTGACCCAGCTGGGCTTTTCCTTAAGAACTGAAAGCACCAGAGAATTTATTAAGATCTTAGTGATAGGTGATATTATTTTTTAAAGAAAAATCAGCCCCAAACATACATTTCCTTTTCTTAAAGGAAGACTAGAATTTGTGTGTGTGTGCGCGCGCGTGAATATGCACCCATTTGCATGCAGATTGGCAATAAATTTTAATTTATGGCAATTGTATTGATTGGACACTGAAAGCATGTTTGTCAGGAAAACAGGGATGAGAGAGTTTAGATTAAAGAGAAACAAGCTTTTTAATATTAAAAAGCAGTCCTCATACAATGGAACTGAATGAGCTTTGAATTAGGCCTATGCCTGAAGCAGTGGTGTACGTCTGGTAAAGAAGTATGTCCTAACTGTTGTGTTTTTTTTTCCTCTTCAACAGTATTATCTGTGGCCTTACTCAGTTTACAAATAAAAACCACATCGCCTTTGCTGCATTAGAAGCGGTCTGCTTTCAAACACGAGAGGTAAAGGCAAATTGGGTCTTAAATTCATTGTGAATTAGTATAACAGGGACTGAAGCTCTTCAGGAAGGGAGAGGATTGAAAAGATTTAATGAAGATTAATCATATGCTTTATATTGTATTTGGATGCTATTCTTCTCTTTACATGGTGCTAATGTTGAAAAATTGTTCCCGTGGACTTAGCTACAATGGTCTGGTTGGGTGGTACGTTATTTTGGGGTGGCAATCGCGCTTTTTATCAGCACTTAAAGCAAAGTGAACGTATTTTGTCAATATTTTGGGAAACATTAAAATGACAAGGCCAGTGCAATAACTAAAAAGTTGCATTAGTTCTACAACTTAGGAGACTACATTTTATATTGTCTACTGTGATGGAGATGGCTTATGTGGCTTTCGGTACACAAGAACAAAAATGAGTTAAAGCAAGACAGCAGCAAACATAGCAAGGGAAATCTGGATTCACTTCTGGCCCATTACATCTTGCATTGCTTTAGCTGGCATTCTGCAACAGCAAACCTAAATTCTCACAGAAGAAATGAATCCTCCAACCAAATCAAAGAGGTTGATTTGAGTATGTTCTAAGCATTAGAATGTTTATATCACCATCTACTATCAGTTTACGCTCCCTGTATGTGTTCCATACAAATACAGGAGAAAATGCAATCCCTAGACCCCAAAGGGTAACAAGTCAAACCTTAATTTGATTGCATGTTTTCAAACTTCTGTTATTTAAACATAATAAGTTATAAAATAACACCCAGCTAAAACTGTGTGAGAGGAGAAAAACAGCTTGCTGTTTCTGTAGTGACATAGGATAGAGTAAGAAGTACTCATGTGGAAAAAGACAGCCAGAAATTTCACCCAGGTGACTGCTTTTGAAGCTATGCTAACAGCCTCTGAGTCCTCAGAAAGTTGTGAAGGAGCTTGGAAGTAGCATATATCTCTAATCTGGTACTAGAAGTCAGGGTAAAGTTACAGGGAACTGAACTGATAGTCCAGTTTGTTGTCTGTTCCTCTCTTTCCTTGTCCCTCCCATCCATTTCCTCTCATGTGACAGCTCAATGAACTTTCCAGCAGAAAATTATCCCTCTTTTACTGGGCCATTTTTCTGCTGGATTAATGACCTCAGCTGCCTCGCAGAGGAGTGTAGCAAATGTCAGAACAAGAGACAGGGCATGTGGCTGGGAGTAGGAGGGAGGGGAATAAAGCTCTCAGTCTGAGTGAGGGTGAAGTTAACTGTTTGAACAGATCTAATACTTCCTCATACTTTACTCAATGTGCTTTTATCACAGTGACAGGAGTGCCTGATTAGGTCTCTGGACACACTTAAATTAACAGATTAAGTCCTAGTGACACAGATAAAATATATGTACATTTTTCAAAGATACATTGTTAGTTCTGTCTTGTCAAAAACAAAGTTCTTTTGTTTTCATTCCAGTTAAAATGGAAGTCTTTTGTATCCTTCAGGAAAACCCTCAAATTTCATGTTCATTGGAGTTTTTGCTTGTTTTATTGTGCCGTCCAATCCTTCTAAGTCTCTGTTCCTTGTTATCCAAAAAGCTCCTTCCTTGTGCAGACAGATAACACTTACTACGTTTTTTCTTCCAGAAGGCATTATGAAAAAATAAGCAATTTTTCAGTTCTAAGAGCTGTATGATGCTGTCATTAGACAAAACTTACATACTTGGATACTTTGCTCTTCATCCAACCTCAGTACAATAGAGACAGCAGCAGCATGATCATGATTTGTTTTGGTCTTTCATCCCTTCCTGATTTCTAGCATTCTTTTCATTTTTTTCGTCTCTACTGAGTGCATAGTATGATCCAACATGCTGTTGCACCTGGTAAATAAAGCCAGAGCCTCCAACAGTATGTGTATGTCAAGCTGAGATTATGAGGCACTGCTGAAGTTCTGAATGGTAAAAAAGGTATGTGAAATCAGCATAGACAAATGTAAAATGATACATGTGAAAGAAATAAGTGGTAGGGAGCAGTACTAGCTTAGTACTGCCAGCAAACTTTGCTGCTGTACTATGAATCCTCTTTTCCAGGTTATTTCTAATGTATTGAACAGTGCACGCCCATGGACAGAATCTGCCACCATGAAAACTGGCCTTTTACTCATACCTTCCAATTTTTAACCAGTATTTATCCTGTAGGAGTTCTTTTAGTTCCTTTAAAGATTTTCTGGTAAGGGACCTTGCTGACTTACTTTCTGGGAACGGGTAGAATCTACTGGACAACTCATCTCCATGTAGTTTTTACTACCTTACAAACCTACAATTTTTTTGTTCTTTTTTAAAAAACATGGTGACTTTTCCCAGTAAGGTATGCGTAACTGGCTACTTTGTGAACTACAGAACAGCGCAGAACGCGTTGTAGTTTTGGTCTTTTTTGCTTTGTCATTTAAAGCTGAGGAAAGCACACCTCTTTTTTGTTCAAATAAATAGGAAATTACAAAGAGAAAATCATTCTGCACTAGTTAATGCCTAACTTTGTCAACAAAAATTATGCACTAACCTTAAAAAATGTAAATGAGACATTTAATTGACTGCTTTTACAAAAGCCTAGAAAACCCACTATTCTGCATTTAATAGGTGCTTGTAGGATAAAGCTGTAGTGTTACCAGTAGCTAAGGTTTGAGGCAAATCTTACATTTTTAGGAAGCCCTCTAAAAAGCATATTGATAGGTATCAGTGAATTAAAGACTCCTCTGTTAGTTAATTATCCCTTGCAAACACTTCAACACTTTTCATTTATTTTCAGCTACCCACTGTGCCCACAAGAAGGAAACATAATTTTACAAAAAATTACACTAACAGTTTATTTTTGCAGTCTGTCTTGTGTAATGTAAAATTCTTAATTTTCAACAACCAATTGAAAATATTTCAAGAGGCTGCTCTTTCAAAACAGTTCAACGTTCAGCAGTTCCTGTTGAAATGTCTTCCAGGTTGCCAGTTCAAACGTTTTAATTTTTCAATTCTTTAGTGCATCAAATTAGAGAAATTATCTAGGCAAACTGTAATCAGCTAAAGGACTCTGTTTAGTATTACATCTTCCTTTGTTAGCTTTGATAAATGTTGTAGTTGTCATCAGATTTTCTTCAAAATTATTCTTCTCAGACCATATAAGCAACACATAGGAGAAACATCTCCTACATTAGGATTTCTGTAAAAAATAGAACACATCTGCTGTATATTAAACAAAACTGTATTGTCACTACCTCTGTTTTGACCTCTTGATATATAGGGGAGGGAAATTTTCTACTTAACACTCTTCAGCAAATGCTGAATTATCAGTATTTTACACTCAGAGGGTATCATGGATTTCTCTGCAATTAAATCATAACATATATTTGTCTTACTTAAGATTTTAGATGCCATAAACAAGGACTGTGGGATACCACTAAATCAGTTACAAGTAGACGGAGGAATGACCAATAACAAAGTCCTCATGCAACTCCAATCAGACATTCTCTGTATTCCAGTAGGTAAGATGAAATTACAACTCCTATTTTCTTTTTAAAGCTGAAAACAACATTGGTTTGTAACGGCTAATGAGGGCAAATTGGGTGGCTTGCTTTGTTGTTGTTGCTGTCTTTTGCTACTGCTTGAGAATGTTGGGGTTTTTTTCAGAAAAAGTTTTTAGATTTTGCATCCAGTTTTGAGATTCACTTTCATAGAGAATCACTGACTCATTTCTTGTGTTGAAATATTACAGCACCGTGATGGTATTGAACTTTAAAGTTGTCATATCAATTTCTAAACATCTAACAATTTTAAAATCAGTTAAATTAATGCTCTCCTGCAACATGTTGGCCCTGAGAATCTTGCTCAGAGATAAATCAGAACTTTGCTTGTGTTTTGCTCTTGCATTTTCTGTTCCCTTTGCCTGCACAAACCTTTGATTTCATTTACAATGTAAAAGAAGACCCACAAAACACATTGTCCATTCTGTTTCTTCCCACAGCAGCAACAAAGAAGGGAATAGAGGTTACAACAAAAGTGGGAATCTTGCAACGAGTTTTCTTGGCATGCATAATATGAAATACAAACCCAAATGGGGTTGTTCCTCTGAGGCAAATTGAAAGTTCACAGTACCATTATTCTGATCCAACAGCAATGCAGACATTTTAGAAATGATCATGTAACATTTCTTTCACAGACGCCCCCTAGATTAATAAAAAGGTTTTTTAGCTTTTGAAGGATGTGTTTCAATACACTAAAGCTCTTTAAAGACCTCACTTAAAACCTAGAGCATTTCAGCATCAGTGAAAAGGGTGCATCTTTCTGAAAATATGTTTTAACACCTGTAGCAGATCCCAAGTTGCCAAGTATTGCGAGCTATACATTAGCATTCTTAAGGATGCAGTGTGTCACTGAGTAACATCAGGATATTATACATCTTCATCCATACTGAAGACTGATAACTTGCTGCAGAAATGTAGTAATCTTGCCTAATATGTAGCTTCTAGAAAATCAGTTAGAAAAACATTGCGTTGTCTCTTATGCATAAATGTGAGATGCTTCAGTGGAAAGTTTTTAGCTCTAGAGATTATAGCTTGCCTTTAATAATACGTAATACACAAGGCTCATACTATCAGTGCAGATGCGTAGTTAGCAGATGAAAGGATATGATCAATAAAATAAGATTTTAAAGGTTCCTCTCCCTGAAACAGAGAAGCAGGCTGTTCTAGAGTTAATGGAACAGATTTACCATTGACATCTTGGGGGTGGGATGGTCTTCTATAGCATCTGTGGAAGGCAAACAAGCTAGTAAGTACAGGTGTGTAGCCTCTTTAGTTCTGATGTCATCAAGGTGACTTTCATTAAAATCATCATGGCCTTCTCTGTGATTTACTTCAGTAAAGCCATCAATGCCTGAAACAACAGCTCTAGGAGCTGCTATGGCAGCAGGAGCTGCAGAAGGAGTTGGAATTTGGAGTCTGAATCCTGGAGATTTGACAGCAGTGACATGTGAACGATTTGAACCACAGATCAACCCAGAGGGTAAAACCGTTTTGTATTTTCTAAGAAGTTGCAAACTTATTATTTTATGTCCAACAGATTGGGTTTTTTTCTTTGTTGCAGTCTAACATACTGATATAAAAACAGCCATAGATGAATATCCTCACAAATGTTGAAGATAAGCTTTGCAGTGTTTGGTTTAGAGAAAAGTGGATTTCATTTCTTGTTTTGTCCATTTGTTGATTAGTAAGATTGAAAAATGGTTAAAACAACGTAACTCCACAAGGGAATGTGTTGGGTTTTTTTTCTTTCTTCTTTTTGAAAGAAGCTTGGCACTGGGTGTTGCAGTTAATAGCTTTTGATTTATAGCACGTAAAATCAAAGAATCTTGAAAGGTTTTTACTGAGAAAGATGTCTCCTAAGATGTGCATCTGTGAGTTTTCACGGACATAGAAAGGACAGACTGACTGTTTTGGGGAGACTTTTCTTCTGGCTTTAAAAAGCCTACATTAATTATTGTTTTTTAGCTAACTATCTTTTTTGTCAGTTCTTAAGTGCTTCTAGAGATGGAAAGCATGGACTTGATATAACTAATCCATGTGCAAGACAAATGCATTTTTGTCTTTCAATTGTTTCTTAATTTTTGGTACAGAATTTTGTCTTACCATTTTGATTATAATTACTGCTATAATCCCTACTTCAAGACAGTATTTTCAACACTGAGGGGCTTCTACATGAATAACAATTGCTTCATTTTGTCCTACTTGTAAATCTTCTTACTGGTGAACATGCAGAAAATTGTTTTTAAGGTTTATTTCTCCTTACTGTGCATAACTGTGGGGTTTGGGGTTGTTGTTTTGGTTTCTTACTCAGAACAGCATTTTATAATACTTGGTCTGTGCAGACAAACTGTACTGTGCAAAAAAGTGGAAAGCTAGTATTGTAGTCTTTGCTTCTTAAATACTTGTAGTTGTATTCATATGCGTTGAGAGGCTTTTCTGTTTGCTGATTTCTCAATTTCAGAAAGTGAATTTCGCTATGCCAGATGGAAGAAAGCTGTGATGAAATCTATGGGCTGGGAGACATCTGAAGCTCCTCCAAATGGTAAACCAGAAATTAATGCAGGTCAAATATTATTAATTAGCCAATTAGCTTAGGTAGTTAATCTTGAGTTTGGTGACCTTTTCTGTTCACACCATTTCTGGACTATTGCAATGATTTAAAAATTATTAATTAAAACCACTGTGGAAACAAAGCAGGAAAACAGACAGATAGGTCTTCCTCTTGAAAGGAGGGCCCAAGCAATGTCTTGTAGGGCTCTAAAAACAGAGGACATGAAATCAAGACTAACTGCAGGTTTTGCAGAATACCATTGGTTTACAAAAGAAAAAAAAGTCTTACCTAGAAGAGGAGATATAGTGCAGGGATTTTGTAAACTTCCTTATATTATAACCTCATGTTGCAAAGGAGAAAAGTTTCATCCTGTGATTTTTCCTGCTATATCTTGCCTTTATTATTTGCTGTATAGGAAGGAGGGATTGATAGCCACATCAAAATCTGTTTGACCCACAAGGGCTAAGAGCAAGAAGTTACCATAAAGTGAAGAGTTGCATGGATGTATTGTTCACATACAGAGAATATACAAACACTTTTGAGGGACTGAACAAGATCTTTCTTTTGAAGTAGAGGGCTTTTCGTCTGTTAAGTTTTAGTTAAATAAAACCTGTAGTATTCTATGATCTATAATTTGAATTTGTATTTCAGCACTATTTCAGGATAAGCTTTTAGTTCTGAATCATCCTACAACACATCATTTATGGGCTTTATCTTCATTTTCTTTCCCTTTCGTTGGAAAAACTATTAGAATGAAAAGTATTAAGTAAAGAATCCTCAAAATGTAAACTCCCCCCACAATCCACAGTTGCAGCCCTCAAGCTACATGAAATCTCTTAATTTATCCTTGAAAGCTAAAGCTAAAATTTTCCTTTTACCATTCTATATGTTGGTTTAAGTATTTTTAACACCATTGTTATACAAACAATTCTGTCAAGGCTGTTTGGAAGGGAAATAGGTAACTTAGCATGAGTAACAAGATTCACTTCAGTATTGTCCATTATGATTTAGTAGCCTTGCATCTAAACTCTCTGTTATGTATCCTAAAATCCCAAGTGCTTGATGCATATCTTACTTTATAGATCTTTATTTCCTTTTGAAGGACAGAAGATTCTGCCTTGCAGAAAATAAAACTAGATCTTGTTCTTCAGCTCATGTGAAAAGGGATATGTTTATCAAAACTTACCCTCAGTGATTATCTGGTTTAACGCTGGGGGGGGAATGTTATTTTCCTTAGTTCTTGCTTTGAAACTTTGTCTTCCTCCTGTTAGGGGTGTTTAAGATTGAAGAATACTAGAAATGGGCTCAACCTAGATAGTGGTAACAGTGGAATTTGGATTTGAACTCTTACCTTGAGAGCCTGTTTTGAATTATTATGGGGGTTATGCAAAATCTTTTTTAGTTTTTCTGCAAATGTCACTACATTTGTTACTTTTTGCTGTTCATATGATTTTTAACACATATATTGCAATTTATATATATATTTCTCTTTTGATTTGCTTGACTGGAAACACCCTCCCCTGGATGACATCAGGTGACACTAGTATCTTCTGTAGTCTGCCTTTGGGTTTTTTTATTATGAGTAGCATGATAATGTTAATCGGAGCAAAGTACGTCTCAGGTTAGTTATTATTTGAACAAGATCACTTTAAAAGCTATCTACACTAGTTTAAGTGTTGGGTTTTTTTGTATTCCATCTGTTTATTTTTAGCAAAAATGACTGATGCTTTTTGTTGTTCATGCACACGAGTGTTTGAGGGTGTGAATTAGACATAAGGGAACCAAGTGAATGCCATCTTGAATTCATCCTCATGTGCCGTGAAATTCGTAGTTGTTAGATGCACATGAAACCTCGAACTCTCCCCTTCCTTTGTCTACCTGTGCAGACTGTACACAGTTTATAAAAGGGATATAGGTTGGAGCAGCCTAGCAGAGTTTTGCATTGCCTGTATTGTAGTGTGCATTGCTGTTAGAATAAGGTTCCATCCTTATCCTGTATTTCTTCTCATAACGTTTAAAATTGTTTTGAGGATCTTGTTTAAGTAAAGTTAAGACTCTTCTTCTGTCGCTGAAAGGCTTCATGCACCCCTTTCATTTTTCTGGTCCCCTTGGAACTATTGTATGGTTAGAAATCTTCGTCTACTAAATCTATAGAATATTCTTTTTGTACTTTACTCTTGATGGATAAGTGAATTCATTTTGTGTAAAGAGAAGAGACTCTAAAAGGCCTATCTGCAAAACTGGGGAAAGGGACTGTGTGCATATGCAATGAAGATGCATCTTCAACCTATTAATATATGTTTTATTTTAAAAGAAAGTTCTTAATATGGATGACGGTGTTAGTTACTTATGCCAGAAGTAAGACGTTTCATTAAGATACTTTTATGCTAAGAAAAATAAGTTTATATGGTGATGTTATTTGTTCTTTGTTGTTGTGTTTCATAATTTCATTCCAAAGAAAATATTTTATAGTATAGCCATTGTTGCGGCTTAGTAAGCTTTTTGGGGGTGGTTGTTTAGTTTTCTTTCTTTGTTTTGGTTTTGGTGGGATGGGCGGGGCGTATTAATTAAACAGACAATTGAGGATTCTAGCATGCTCCTGTGATGATGTGTTTGTATTTTGTTTCTACTCCTTCAGCCTGAATTAACTATGCAATTGTAATTTTCCTTGCATGGAAGAGACTGTCTGAGCTTGTAGGAGAACTAAAATCAAACTAAACAAATGCTAGGCAAAAATCAAACTGAACAAATGGATTGACATTGATTTACTAGCTCTGGAATGTATCTGTGAATGAGAACAATCTTGATTATGAAGAATAAAGTAAAACCAGCTGAGAATAAGTGGGTGAATTTTTAACAAGCTGAACTAAGCAACTTGAGTATTAATTCCAGGTCAGGTTCTTCACCACGTGGGGGATACCTAAAATAATACGAAGATCAGTGTTAAGTGGGCAGATAAGCAACTTAAATTCTGGGTTTATTGCTTTTTAAAAACAACTAATCAGTAACCTGTAAATAAATATCTAAACTTGCACCTGCTGGAACTCATAAAAAAAGATTTTCTCTTTTTCTTCCTTCCCTAAGCTTGTCCGTGCCTTTCTGACCCACAAGTGGAAAACATATTCATCTCAACTCACTCTTCCCTTCAGAACCCATTTTTGCCCTTGTTTTCAGATAACAGTAACTGTTGATAAAGTTACTGTTACTACTATATATATATAGTTACTATATATACCAATATAGTTACTTTATATACCAATATATTGGTATATTATTTACATGGTAAGCCTGGGGACAGGAGAAGTTGCAAGAACTTTCCAGCTCTTACTTGTTTTAAAAATTACGATGTCTAAAAAGGAATAGTATCAGTGATGATACGTACAGGTTGTAGTTTTGCTCAGCTGTGTGTTAGGGTAGAACATGATATATAGAATTTGTGTTGCTGATTGGAGCAGGGTTGCTTCCCCCTTAGACATTTACTCTTGTAAATATCCTTTTGCTTTTAAAAGCTGCAACTAGCTGACCAGACTTTCCTTATAATTCAGTACAGGAACTCCATTAATTAATTTATTACATTTTATCTTTTAATGAAACACTGGAACTCCAACACGGTCATCAGTATAGTAGATTTGAGGATTGAATCTACTGAGGATTGAATTCAGCCTTCATGTGCTGAAACAGCAGTAAGTCTTGCATGGCAACAGTACTGTTGTTGAACATGTCTCTGTAGGGCAGGGCTATGATTTTACAACTACTGAAATGCAAAGGAAAAATCTGCTGTGGCAGAACAGAGAACAGTAACGTAGCAAAAACCCATTTACAGAACTGCTAAACTAACTGCCTTTTCATGCAGCACCTGGTGACTGAGTATGAAGAACAATACTGCATTTCATTATATCATCTCATAATTTCATCAAAATCAGGTCAATTGTACTTTATTTTAAGATCTTCATTATTCTTCTTTCCCAGGGGAGAAAGGGCCAATATTTTGTTTTATTTCACTATTAAAGCAAGTTGTGTGCAGCGACTGGAGTCCTTATGCTAAGATTCTGTTATGTTTTTCACACTAGTTTTGGAAGTGGACATCTGAGAGGTTTCAACATATTCTGTAGCTGTACTTCTTTGGGGGTGGGAATTAACTGAAAGCAATACTATATTTTATTACACTCAAATTTAAAGAAATGCCTTTGCATGCTTAAATTGGCACCTCTCAAGTGAGGTATAAGTGGGGATTGGCTATATACAGAATCTTATGTGACATCTGGAGTATAAAGTTCTTTGACTTTATTCTCACAGAATAAGGTGTCAGTGCTGATAGTAATACTATATTCTTTCTGCTTATACTATATTCTTTCTGCTTAAATACCCTTTGGGGTTTTTTTTAAGATTCTGTTTTTCTTTTTTAGTTTCTTGTGTTGTGATAGTTACTGCCAATTTACATATAGGGATCACTATGCAGTTCTGCAAGTTAGTGCAATAGTATTTCCCAGATGCCTGAAAGCTGAGCTCATATTCAGGGAAAAAAAAAAAGCTTAGAGTACCTTCCTTCAATTCTTCTACTTGTTAAAAATTTACCCATCTTCATAGTGTGGTCTCTTCTCTCCTACTGTATGCACATCCCACACACTTAAGTGCTGGCTTATCTGGTGTCACAAGATACATCTAATTTATAATTGCATTGATTGAAAACAGAAGATGGTTACACTGAATTCCTCTTACAGCTCAGCTGTGTTATAGAGTGTTATTAATGTTTTAGAGTAAATTCTATGTTACTAATGCATGTTCTCTCTTATTTAAGGTACTGGTAAATGAGACTACTTAGTGGACTCTCTGGATGCAGCTGATTTTTTTTGTTTTGTTTTGTTGTCTGAAGAGATTCCACCACCAATGTGATTATACTACTTGTGTGACTAAATCCATTCATTAATCCATCTGTTGCCAGTCCCTGAGTAATCTCCCAGTGGTACGCTGAAACTTAAGTCTTCAGCCCTTCATTACTCTCCTCCCTTCCCCATCAACTCCAACTGCACTGGAGGCCTTCAGGTGGACTATCCGACATCATCCTCTAAAATTTCACAAGCCCTAGCTTTGTTTGAGAAAGTTGGTGTAACAAAACCCTGCAACTTCGGAGGTAATGTCAGATGTTTAGCTATCGTTGTCAGGGTTTTGGTACTTTACACAACACACTGCAGAAAGTTAATGGTGCATTGTAGAACTTCGTAAATATCTTACAATTCTTCTAGCTGCTGTGAATTACTTTTTGTATGTCTATGGTTGCCAAAGATGTTTTATTGTAGTGGCCACTGGTCTGAAACACCTTCAATGGTACAAACCTTTTAAACACTAGCTCAAAATGTATTATCAGTAGCACACATTGCCACCAGTTCACCACCAACCCTTCGAGCCCCACATTGGGCGCCAAAAAGGACTGTTGTGGTTTAACCTGGCAGGCAGCCAAATACCACGCAGCTGCTCACTCACTCCCCCCTCCCAGTGGGACGGGGAGAGAATCGGAAGGGTAAGAGTGAGGAAAAACTCGTGAGTTGAGATAAAGACAGTTTAATAGAACAGAAAAGGGAAAATAATAATGATAAAATATACAAAATGAGTGATGCACAATGCAATTGCTCACCACCCGCGCTGACCGATAACCAGGTAGCGATCGGTACTTCCTGGATCACGCCTACCATTCATATACTGAGCATGATGTCACATGGTATGGAATACCCCGTTGGCCAGCTGAGCTGGCTGTCCTGATGATGTTCCCTCCCATCTTGTGTACCTAGCTCAGTCAGTAGGCATGGGAGCTGTCCTTGCACTAGGAGGGCACTTAGCAACAACTGAAAACATCAGTGTGTTATCAACATTCTCCTCCATACTAAGTCCAAAACACAGCACTAAGAAGAAATTTAACCCTATCCCAGCCGAAACCAGGACAAGAAGTTGCTGATATGGCCCACAGAGTACTGTTGAAATGATCAATTGCAAAGTTAAAAAGTTTGGTTTGGCTTCTGGTGTATGTAGTGAGTTTGCCCATTATAAGTAAGACACTAAGTCCTGTAGCTGTACCTTTAAAGAGATAGGAGTAAATAGATGTTTTCGTTAAGGCCATGTTTCATGTTCTTGTGCTTTTGTGTTAGATTGGAAAGACATGCTATTGAGACGACAGCTTCTTGGTCCTCAGCAACTGATAACTCTTAAAACTACTCTGTACAATGCACTTTTCTTGACCAATACTGGATATATTACACTAAGTCCTGTAGCTGCACGTTTAAAGAGATAGGAGTAAATAGATGTTTTCGTTAAGGCCATGTTTCATGTTCTTGTGCTTTTGTGTTAGATTGGAAAGACATGCTATTGAGACGACAGCTTCTTGGTCCTCAGCAACTGATAACTCTTAAAACTACTCTGTACAATGCACTTTTCTTGACCAATACTGGATATATTCTGTCATCTGCTTAAGGATATTTTAGTGACTATTTGTTAAACTTTTGAAAGTTGAAGCTAACTTAGTTTTCCTTAAAGAGGGTCCACCCCAAATTAAATATCAGTGCTTTAGTTCTTGATCACATTTAGTATATCTCAGGGACCAAAATCTCCCTTTCAGTTTCCATGTCCATAGTTTTAACAGCAAGTTGTTGCAAAATATGCTGGGACAACCCAAAACCCTGGCTTGGAAGAGCAAGCACTTGGCACCTGAAACAGGCCACTGGAATTCACAGGCAACCTGCCTGACAACTGAGTTGTGTCCACTTTGAAACTTTTTGTCCTCCACAGGTAAAGGAGTGAGGCAATAATCTTATCTCCAGCTTTTCTGTTTGTACCGACAGCATGACAAATGCCAGCCTTACTGGTTAGGTCAGAGAAAATGCGCTCAGTATAGAATGATGGTGAGGTTAAATGTGGGAACAACATGGAGAATTTCAAAGATGTGTTTAAATGCACTAGGAGTTAAAGGGAGGGGGTTTTTTTGTGTGTGCGTTTGTTCTTAGAGATTTTTGTCTTTAAAAAAATAGTCTTTAACAAAGTTTGTTTTTCTTTGTTAAACTATGATTAGAGGCTTAGTTTTTAAGATGATGTTAAGTGTGTGTGTCTGGAGCAATGGATTGCACAGAAGTTCAGGTCTGTAAAATATATTTAATATCAAATGCATCTTAATTGCCTTTTTATTATCAAGTGCAATGACCTTTGAAAATGTGACTTTTAATTAAGAAGTTAGAGAAGGAACATTTTTCGTCCTGTGGTTGCATGTATAAATTCAACAGGGGAGATTTTTGTGCACAAGTGAAAATACAACATCATTCAAATCCTGTATCTCCTATAAATACTCAAATGTGAGATGTGACAACTAAAATTTCTGGGGTTTCCAGCTTGTATTGGAGAGGTGAAGAAAGACTGAAAAATGAACATGAACCCATAGAAAAATCTTTATACTCCTTACCTTTACTCAGAGCTGTTGCTGATCCCACCGTACCCCAGGGAGCAGGAGTAAGAGCACCTGTGGAGCACAGAGGGCAAGGGCAGCACACACTTCAAACACTGGGCTTCTGAGTACGACTTCTTGCCAAAAACACTGAAGTACTGAACCTGGGAACGATTAATGTTGAAGTGCTGCCTTTGCCAACGATGTGTGTGGCGGGGGGAAAGGTTGCACAGAATAAGTAGGAGGGGGATTTTTTGCTGCTTTTCTGACTTACCTTTTACTGGGAAACACAATTCCTGTTACTTTTTCACTGAGTAAAAATCATTATTTTATTTTCAATTGCTGTTGCAAATATTTTTTTAAGAATTTCACACCACTGTTAACTTTCTACCAACATAGTTGAAATATATTGTAAACTGCATGTTGGGGGGGAGGGGACAAACTGTTGAAAGTTGGCTTTTTGTGAAGCTGTGATTTATTTTTTTCTACAAATTACCAGATTTATAAATTCTTACTTGAGAAATGCATTAACTTGGTATTAAAATACCATAAATAAATTGATGTCAATTTATTCTTGCACGTTATCTTTCAGACGCATTTTCATTTATGTTTTTCACATGAGGCATTAGCATATGTTGACGCATACTAAACAATAGAGCACCTTCTTTAAGTATCACAGACACATCCTTTAACTTGCTCAGATACACGGCTCAAACACATGCAGTATTGCATTCTGCTCTTCAGGGATATATTCAGTTTCAAGGACTGGATTAGAAAATACGTTTCCTCGAGTCCCTCCGTATTCAGGAAAACACAAGTGGAATGACGAAAAGGAACACAGTCGTAACACAGGTTTGATCCCAAAGTCTCGAACAATGTTGCTGGGTGGGACCGACAGGCCAAATGGTTTTTGCTCTTATACCATGGTCTGGTAATCGCTACAGAATAAAAAGCCGTTACGAGTTGGGGGAAGCAATGTTCATGGAGCAGAAAACATTGCTGGGGGCACTAGCCAGGAGCGCAAGGTGTTTATGTTATTTTAAGAAAGCAGCATGGGGGGTATGTGTACATGTGGAGGGTACACGTATGGAGTGTGGCTGCCAGACTCTTGTTTGTTCTGTCTCTATATAGCTGCCACTTGTATTCTACAAATGTAGTGCTGTGTAATTATACCAAGGATATAGCCTTCATCCGTAGTCTTTACAAAGTCTTTAGTCCCCTATATCAAGATCAGTTGTGTGAGTCGGAAACACACACTTCCCCCTTAAAAAAAAAGCATTTAAATATCCTATCAGCACAGAAACCTTAGGTAACATGTTATTACTCAGTACCAGACTTCTCCCTCTGCTCGTGCGACTCTAGAGTCTTCCTTTCACATGGTAAACTTACAGCCTTGCCCTTAGCTGCCCTGCACAAGAGCACACTCAAATTTCATGATGCGTCAAGCTGGAATGTTATGAGATGAGAACATCATTAATGTAATTAGTACCAGAAATTTATATGTATAAATAATTTTTGTTCAACAAAAGCTAATACAATGTCTAGTCTATTATTAGAACTATACAAACAAGCTTCTTAATATCCTTATCAGCATCCAAGCCATAATCTTTCCATCTAAAGAATCCTGGATCTGCAGCTATTGGAATGCTGTCCCATTAAGAGCTGTAACACAAGCCCAGTATGTTGTTGTTTTTTTTTTTAATTATTATAATTGACCAGCATTTTCGGAAGTGGTACTCATCAGTCCTGGAGATAAGGGCAGGCAAATGAGTAGCAGCCCTTTAAAGCTTGGAAATGACAGAGGAACATTGCTGGAGTGATTTTCCTATGCTGTCCAGAGGGACCCCAACAGGCTGGAGAAATGGGCTGGCAGGAACCTCATGCAGTTCAACAAGGGGAAGCGCCAAGTCCTGCCCCTGGGAGGAACAACCCCAGGCACCAGGACGTGCTGGGGCCAACCTGCTGGGAAGTGGCTTTGCAGAAGAGGCCCTGGGGGTCCTGGTGGACACCAAGTTGAGGCAGCAATTGCAAGAAAGAAGGCCAACAGCACCCTGGGCTGCATCAAGCAGAGCATCACCAACAGGTCAAGGGATCCTTCCCCTCTAATCAGCCCTGGTGGGACACATCTGGCGTGCCGGGTCCAGCTCAGGCATCGCCAGTATGAGAAAGACACAGACACACCAGAACGAGTCCTGTGATAGGCCACAAAGATGGTTAAAGGATTGGAGCATCTGTCATATGGGAGAAGCTGAGAGATCTGGGACTGCTCCACTTGCAGAGAGCTCAGATATAAATACCTGATGCAGGGAGTAAAGGCAATGGAGCCAGAATGTCCCCTCTGTGGTGCCCAGTGACAGGACGAGAGGCAATGAGCACAAACTGAAACACAGGAAATTCCATTCAAACAAAAGAAAACAATTTTTTATTCTGAGGGTGGTCACACAAGGCAGCAGGTTGCTCAGAGATGTTGTGGAGTCTCCATCCTTCAAGATACTCAAAACCCGACGGAACATAGCCCTGATATGACTGACACTGTTCTGAGCAGGGGGTTGGTCCAGGCGATCAGAGGTGTCCTCCTGCCTCAGCTGGTCTGTGATGTGGTCAGTCAGCTTGTCTCCAGCACAGGCTGAAGGCTTGAGCCAGCTAATAATAAAGGCTGGGGAAAAGGAAATACTAGTTTATTTGGCCAAAACCAGTTCACTTCATAGAATCATAGAATCATTAAGGTTGGAAAAGACCTCTAAGATCATCAAGTCCAACCATCAACCCAACACCACCATGCCCACTAAACCATGTCCCTAAGCGCCTCATCTACACGTCTTTTAAATACTTGCAGGGATGGTGACTCTACCACTTCCCTGGGCAGCCTGTTCCAAGGCCTGACCACTCTTTCAGTAAAGAAATTTTTCCTAATGTCCAGTCTAAACCTGCCTTGGCGCAACTTGAGGCCATTTCCTCTCGTCCTATGAATCATATGAATCAGCTTTCACCCACTGTTGTATTTCAACATTATTCAACTGGAATTATTACTGTGTTATCCCATGTATGTATTTGTTTTGGCAGAGTCAACCCTACTGTGTGGGCTTATTATCATCTTACTTGTTTAAGAGTCAGCCCTATTGTGTGGGCTTATTATCATCTTACTTGTTTTAGTTTTGAGAGATAATCTTTTAAGCAGTTGCTCATGGGAGTTTAAGCAGAATGACTCTTTTTCAGATTCCTGATTGCTTTAGTCTAATATCCCTTTTTTCATAGGGAATTATACCACCAGGTGCTTCAAAGCAGCCCAAAAGGCAAGCATGGGATAATGTGCTTCCAAAGAGACCACAATTAAATTGTAGTCAGCAAAACCTGAAAATACGCGTTCATTAAATTTTTGTAATGGGAAGACATCGGTTTGGGAGTCACTTTATCTGTAGTGTTTTTTCTTTAAATCCATGGGCTGCTGATCTGGGGGATCATTCTCTGACTATCCTTGAAAGTAAATTCAGTTCAGTTGAGAGGATGTCCTGCATCGTTACTTTTCAGTGCTGCAGGGATGGAGCGCTCTGAGAACTGAAGAGCCAGCAGCTCTACCTTCCTGACTGCCTGATACACTTGTTGGGTCTTCTGCAAGTAGAAAAGAGCTTGCAGACAGGACAGCTTTGGTGATCAGTTGTCGCTGTCCAGAACAAGCGTTTTCCCTCCCAGCACTAAAGCTGTTGGAGTTGTCTTCTCTTTGTTTTGGCAACAGGATAGGTTGGTCAGTGTGCTCAACAGCACCCAGATTTCCTATGCTCCTTCATAAACAGCTTCAGGAGTTTTGAGTGTATCACTTCAGCTACTCATTTTTTGCTAAGTTTTCTGACTACTTCAGTCCTATCCGGCTTCCTTGCAGGTGAACAGATTACTGAAAGCCTGCCATAAAGCATACTGTTTGATATAGAGGAACTCAAGATTCATCGGCGTTTATGAGCACAGAAATCCCTTCTGTATTACTACTCCAAGTCCAACAGCAGGAGTCAGCTTACAGTTGAGAGGATGCATAACACAAACATTAATGCCCTCCTCTGCACGATGTTTCAGTATCAACTTCACTTTCTTCCACAAATACTAAAGCCGAGTGCTGTCCCATTATGAAGGAAGGTTACTTGAAAAACTATGTAAATGGCTTCAATCCCTATCTGCTGATAACTAGAATCTAACTCCAAGTCTTTTGTGGACAGCGTTTTCTGGAAATGAATGTGCCAGTGCTGCTTGTCAACCTTGATTTTTCAGGGAGAATTGATTCTTCAGTTGTACAGTTCTGAAGAATTGACTCTTCAACAGAAGAAACTGCTTTAACAGGAAGAAAAGCTTCTAGAGCTTTCACACTACAAATACTGGAGGCATCAGATATTCTCCAAGTTTTTTGGTTTTGTTTTAAGGAAGAAGGGGAAAAAGGGGGAGAGTGACCTATCTGGAACGTGCAAGAACCCTGTCTTCATCATGAAGCAAAACATGAGATTATAACTTTAATATTTTTCTCTACATAACGATTGCTGTGTCTCAGTTAAACTTCAAGACAGATATTATAAAGTCTCTTTAAGACACTCCCCCCCAGGAAATAAGTTTGTATTACCAACGCAAGCTATTCTTATTTGGGCTCTAGTTAGTCTTCAACAAGGTGCAAACCACTTCATGTGCAACATGATGCCTCTGTTCTGTGACCCTCTAATACGTGAGCCTTAAAGTAAACAAATTGTGCCTTACCTTGGTTTGGGTTTCAGCTCATTGATGAACTTCCAACTCAAGGGCTGTCATACCCAGCAACAGATTTTAGATCGTGCAATCATTTCTTTGTTTGTTACCAGTCTTCCTGTTTGACTGCTGATATTACACCAACAAGCAAGCGTATACAATGCAAGGTTTGTCAAACTTCTAAACATTAAGTAATGGTAAGTAAACTTCATATTATTTAAATTAATTAATTAAAGTAAACATATTATAATAGTGCTGAAAGATTTTATTTGCTAATCTTGAAATAGCTTATTTGTTTATTCATGAGTATGTGAAATACCAAAAGTCCCTATTGATGTGCAGATGAGGCATGTTGTATATTGGAATGTGCAGGTATGGTTTTATTATTCAGTGTGTGAGGTAAGCACGTAGGAAAGGCAGAAAAAATCATACCAGAATTTTAGCAGTTCAGAACCCAGTGTAACACAATAGTAGATCAATATTAACAAGTAACAGGATGGTTGAAGGTCATAACAGTGGGATAATACTGGTTTACAGAATATCCTTGAATATCTGAAATTGTTGGAAGATTTTGTTACAGCTTCATTTAAAAAAAAAAAAATTAGTTATTCCCACTTGCTTTTCAAAGTAGCATCTGTTGAAACTATCACAGCAGCATTTGGCACAGTATTCTCAAAATGAAAATGTTGAAATCGTAATTTAAATATTTATGCAAAAACATGAGTCACAGCTGTACTACCTTACAATAGAAACAAAGATAACATCAGCATATGAGCAGTTCATTTACACGCTGTAAATCAGTACTGCCAAACTAGTTTGCAGTAAATGTGTTGTACTAAACACGTATGAGGAAAGACAGTGAGCTCTTTCATAATAAAATAAAAACCAATAGGGTGTGGTGATTCTTGTTTACAGAAATTCCCCTAAGATTGTTAATGTTACAAATTTTCACCCAAAAGTCATAAAGTTCCAGTACCAAGGTTACACACAGACCTCATAGTCCATATCCACAAAGTAGCCATTAAAATACAATTAGGCAATTGTAGACGCTGCCTAGACTTTGAAATGAACTGATGTTCCATAGTGAAGAAAACCAATGTAAGTAGGATCCATGTCTCTTTTTTTTTTCTTTTATTTTGAAGTTAGAGGATTTGTAGTGCATAAGGCATGGATTCTCCTTATTGTGGTGCTTGAAATTACACTGAACTACAACCTTTGCACCAGCATCTCCAAGATACCTCTCTCTCTCTTCTCTCGCCCTGAAAAAAACTCAAACATTTTATATCCATTCAGAAGGCTGCTAACAGCTGTTGTTTTATTATTTTGGGTTAGCTTATCTACTCCATCACTTTGAGTCTGGACTCCATGTCACTAAACGCATTCCCGTTTCAGAACAGGAACAATAAGCTGGGTTTCTCCACCTGTCCCCTCACCCTGCTTCTGTAGTGAGATAATGTCTGACAGTCTTAGGGCACATGTAATTATGCCTCTAGATGCCAGACAACATCATACTTTAAAGACACGTTCTTCAAAGCATATACTCCTTATCCACCTTTATAGAGCTAATCCTTCCTCTTGCATCTCGACAGGCAGCCATGTAGCTACAGTCCAAAAGAAACACTACACGGAGGGATGACCTAAATAAGAGTTACGCTGAAGTGCACACATTGGGTGTTTGTTGGGATTCAGGGTAGTATCTTACAGGATTTTTTATGGATCTGGCTTACAGCATGACAAGAAGAGAGTACTGCTTCTGGAAAACAGCATTCAGGAGAGAAAACAAAAAAAGTATTTGATGCACTGTATACTTGCACCTGTATAAATTCAAATCCTCCCCCTCCATCCCAACTGCAGTGCTGAAGGCAGGCCCACGCCGCAACCCTTTGCCAGCACAGCTATGCTAACTGTGGGTATAAGGGTACTTTGCTTGGTTGATACCTTTGGGCCCACATACATTAGACAGAGTGACAATGCTGTGCTTTTACAGGCTTCATTGGACTGGTCTAAAATCTCTGTATTGCCAAAGCAAAATTGCTTCACTGCTATCTTATTTCTCTGCATTAAGAAATGCTTTTGCAGACATAGTCTTGGCGTCTTGGGCTTCAACCAACCAGACTGTTACCAGAGCAATTTTATTAGCTCGTTTTTCAGGCCAAGTCGCATAATGCTTCTAATTTAAATGAAGTAAAATAAATAAAGTCTATTCAAAAGTAATCCTTCTTCAGTGAAGACAAACTTTTAAAGAATATGAGAAAGGAATTAATGGTAAGAGTTTTTAAAAAAGCCCTCAGGTGATGGTATCACTTCATTTGGATATGTGCACAGGTAAGATCGATTGATTCCTCCAGTCCTCTTTGTTCCTTAGATTGGTCTTTGCTACCATCCCATATGGTGGAAATTTCCCAAAGAAGAAAAAAACAGATTTGTCACCACTGTCACTTGCCTACCAGAGCAAACGTTAAGGAAATGTGGTCCTAACTGTAACAATAAAACTCCTATTTGATCAGCCGGGTAACTAGACGTTGCTGGCCCAATGCATGGGACCCTTATTATTTAAGCAAGGCATGGTTTGTACTCGAAAGCCATTTGCACAGGTATTTGTTATGTTATTTATTATGTTCATTTTTAACAAACATACATCTGGTTTGCTTCTTTGATGTTTTCATCATTTGCCAGGGCCACCTATGTTAGCATTAAGTTAATGTCACAAGTGACTTGAGAGAAAATTGTAAATGATTATGTAGTTTATAAATAACCGCAGTATTAAAAAACTTCTATATGATTATGGTAAGTTCTGCTTTAAATCTGAAGCTTTTGACTGGTTAAAAGTTTAAAGCATAAATTTTCTTAACAAAGGACCAGAGAATTGTTTTAGCTTTCTTAATCACATTTTGCCTTCGTTGAAAAGCACCGGCTGTTTATAATTTAAAAAAAGACACTTCTTGACTGCGTTAATTTCTCAGGAAAACTAATTTCATTTATAATTAAAGGTGCTCACTTGGCAGTATGACAAACAGAAGCCCTTTGCTTATTCACAAAACAAGCCGTGCACGGGCAACAGACTAGGTCTTACTCTCTTACCCTTGTGCACCCCATACGCAAATGGATTCTTGTTGCCAGCTAAACCTGGACCATCTCTTAGGGCATTAGGATGTCTGCTGAGATTACACTTGTCCTTGCATGGCTACTTGTCAACCAGATACTGAAAGAGTTTCTAACCCCATTGTCAGTAGGTGGGCAAACAACCACCAAGGACACCGGTCTTCTGTCAGTAACCTATGGCTGAAGCAGTCAGGTAACAACCTGGCATTCTGGATCCCATTCAATCATCTTCTTTCCTTTATTTTTCTTCTCTTTATTCACTGGCTGTTTTGTTGTGGGCACCCCCTATGTGTTTAAATGACTCAAAGTAAGACTCACTAAAGACTTACTTTAATAAGTAAGACTTACTAAAATGACTCAAAGTAAGACCATTGCAGTGTGGTAAACATCACGCAGTTATTCATTCATTATTCTGCTGTATTTCCTTTTTAAAAATACCACGTTGGGTATCCTAGCAGAGATGAAAAAGGGCAGGGTCTCTCAACTCTGGTTAATTACAGATGTAATCATCCTGTTTGTGATGTCTACAGTTGTACATAAATTTAAGCCTAGCTCTTAACCCATCAAGACCAGTAAGCCTCCTGGTTTTCATCTCGTCACCCCTGTGAGTGCACTTGGAAGTCCCCTGGGAGCGCAGAGCCGGCCCTGGGAGGCAAAGTCGTGCTTCCACGCCGAGCAGCAGCCCAGCAAGCCACACGCGCCAGCTCCGCTAACTCCCTCCAGCCGCGAGGCAGTAAAAAGATGCTCACCTCGGTTATTCGTTACATCTACCGGTGTGGTGTTCTCCTTGCTTCCCCTAAAAACCAAGCACACGAGCGGAAGGCACGCGGTTTCAGTGCCCCGGCAGAGGTGACAGCTAGGCTGTGAGGGGCTGCCTTCCCCACCCCTTGGCATCTGGGCACCACGGTGGTGGGACCGGCAGCTCGCCAGACCAATGCCCTAAACTCATGCCCAACATGCAGCTCAAGGTGGTACTTTTCGGGGGACTTTAGGGAACAGAGGATTAATTTTGGACCTTCAAAGACAGTGAGGCACCATGCTTTCAGAGGACTAAGTAATTCACCCTGGGTCACACCAGGAGTCTGGCATGCTTTCACTCAGGGCTGTCAGTCTCAAGTGACAGGACCCAGAGAGAGACGCGTAGTTTGATCAAAGACGGAGTCCTTAACTAGGATGGCAGCCAAGGGCAGCTCCCACTCAGCCATTCACATCACGTCGTCTTTGCCCAGGTGACATTTAGAAACCTGCTAGGGTTCTTGACAAAAATAAAACCAATTTCAAAATCCAGAGCACTGTAATTGCACGTGTTTATCAAATTTATCAAGTAAATTGTGTAAAGGAGGTTGACTTAAAACAGTACAAAAGTTTTAATTAAAATTTATTTCAGTATGTAAAAAGAGTCCACCAAGTTTTATAGTTAAGTCTTGGCAAAAGGATTTTATTGGAAAATGTCAGTGCGTGAATCGTATTAATTGTGTATCGCTGTTCAACATCACTTTCTCTGCTGCTTTACTGATGGAGTAGGAAGGAGAAGAATAAAAATACCATGCCGAAACCTCTCTGCGCAAGAGTGAATATTAGTCACTTCAAACTCTTTCCTGTTTAATGGAATGTATTACCTTAACTTTCAGAGGGAGGAAAGTAATATTCTCAGTGGTGAAAAACAGCTGGATATCATTAACAGCTTGAAAGTGGAGGTGGTGCTTTCATCACTTCCACTTTCCCTTCCCTCCCTCCTCTCTTCTGTGTAGTTTTCAGAGCCATAGCTTTATTTTCCCTGTTCTGACTTAATTGACCCTAAATTACAATTTTCTGGCAAAATGAAGCTGGATTTTCTGAGTTTTCCTTCTATATTTTTTCAAGCACCTGGATTCTTTACATACAGGGCAGGGAAAGGGAAGAAGCAGCTCCCCCTTTAACACGCTGAGTTTAACAATCCCTCCCCAATGCTTCCTGTTTAAGGCACACTTCACACAAGATTGGCAGCATTTATTTCTAGGCAAAGAGCCTGACTTAATGCAGGCAGCTCTGTGTTGGAGCAATCTACCACCCGTCTCCCCCCCGGGGCCGTGGGGGGAGAAGGGGGACGCGACGGGGCGGGCGGCCGCCCCCGGCCCAGCTGCAGCGGGGAGCAGGGGGGTGGCCGAGCTGCGGGGCCCCGGGCACCCAGGCACACTGTGAGCTGCCCTCCAGCCCAGACCCCGTTCCTCCCCGCAGGCAGCTTTTTCATCCCATCTCAAGAGCGGTCAAAAAAACCCTGGCAAATCCAAGGGGATATATTCCTCTCGTTATCCCAAATCTGTTCCTGCGTCTTCCCTTCTGTGCCTCATTGGCAGGAGGAAGGAGGGATAGAAATGGTTTTCACAAGGTCTAGCCTTTCTCCTTACTGTTTTTCTGTGGTTTTGCACATAAAGGGAGTCTGGTGGTTTCTGAGAAACAAGGGGAAAAAAATGCTCTGCCTTTTGCAGTAGCTGCTGTTTGTTGCTTTCCCCAGGAAAGAGACGTTGTCGGGCAAAGAGGGATTCCTTTGGGGCAGTCCAGTATATGAAGATCAGATTTTGCAGGATTAGTTCCAGTAGGAGCCAAAGCGCCATTCCTGAGGATATGTCTGGAAAAGGTCACAAAACTCAAACAGAATGATTGTCAGCCTGCTTCTTTTTGTTCCCTCGCATAGTCAGGATCCAGTATTATCTGGATATTATATCCCGTGTTATACTAAAGATGAACTTCGCTGTTCTGCCGTACTCCTTCATCCAATGCACGCACTTTTCTCCTGATTACTGCTCTTCCATTTGGCAGCAGGGGACTCTGCTGCTCTTTGTTTATGAGTTAGGAAGAGCCCTGGTTGCACTCCTCGATGGTCAATAAATGAGTTACAGCCAATGGCATTTAATTATTTACAGCTGTATCCAAAACCTGTTCCAGTGATACAGCTGTGATTCTGGGGTGGAAGGTAAAGCTCCTCATGAGGAAATTACTCACCCCAGCGGGGCGGGGGTGGATGTTTTCCATTGCCTCTCTGTTGCTGTCAGCCTTTTAACTGGTAAGGAATGTCAGGACATCTCACTGCTGCCCCAGGGACAGTGTATTTACCAAATGGAGGTAGGTGTATACCCTAAGGGGCATGGGCACTATACGGGATTTATTCCCTTCCTCTAGGGGACTACAGCTGGTTTCTGGCCATCAGTTCTTTGCTTTTGCACTTTCTCCCTCCCTAGGGATCACTTTTCAACCTAATGGGATTGGCATTGTTAACTTTAATTATTTCAATACAAGCTTCACAGTACTTAGAGTTCTGGATTAAAATTATTACTTGCAGGTATGGTTATATATATACACTTTTTAAAGCTTCTAGTCTTCACCTTTTCAATCTTTTCTCTCTCACTCAAGCTCAAGAAGAAGATAAAAATAATTCTATTTTTCAAATCATGTAGTGTTTGAGTTGTTGGACTTGGCAGCGTATTTCTGCCCTCTAACTGGACTTTGGAAGACAGCTCTCAGACAGAAGGTCTGTTGAGTCTACTAGAGCCTATCTTCTCTTTATTTCTATGTTTCTATGTATTTTTTCTCTATGTAGAGTAGTGGGAGTACGTCAGCAATATTGTACTTTAAGTTTATTATTTTTCCATTACCTCCCTTTCTTAGGAGACATACTTAGACTATTGTGCCTCATACAGTCATAATATGTCAAATAGCTGATTTTTATTTTCCTGACTCCCTATTTTTAATTAAATGGTATTTTCTGCTTTTTAGCATTTAATCTGTAACATGATGAATAATTGTCTTAGTTGTAGACTGTTTTTTTTTTCTGATGGGGGGAAGTGAATAAAGGGTTTTATTATTACAATGCAAGAACTTCACAGACTAAAATCAAAATGTGAGTAGGTGGATGAAAATCTAAAATCCTTGTAATTATTGTGCTTTCCAGACTGCATGGTGGGACTTGTATTATTTATATTGTATCACAGATCTATTACATATTAACTGTGATGGCCCATCAGCTCCAGATTAAGTTTTGAGCCAGAGTGTTTGTTTCCTTGCATGATCATTTTAGTTTCAAAATAACCTTCATTCTGTTTCTGCTGTTCCTGATGGGGCTAACGAGCAATGCTTATGTAAAATACCCCGAAGGCAGTTAAAAACCCAGAACTTAATTGCTGGTATGAAACAATTTTTGAAGAGAACATTGCTATTCCAAGCTGTGATTAGTCATTTAAAATCAGCCAAGTGATGTTTACGTAGCTCCTCCAGGATAAATATTATGTAGTGGGCTGTTGATTGGGTCTCTGAATGTCTACGGGGTCTGATCAGGTCTTGTTTGCACATTAATAACATTTCCAAACACTTAAACTTCATCAGAGTGAGCAGGAATACGTGAAGAAGGTTGACTGGACCGTGACTACGTCTGAAGAGATGGTTCACTCCAGCAGTTACCGAGACTATGAATTGGGATCAAGAGAAGACAGGATGCTTTCTCCTTATTTTCTTCAGTAGAAGGAGCAGCTTGGCAGTGCTAAAGGACATCTCTTTTACCCTTCCCGTAATTAAACAATAGACAATTTAGTGGAAATAGTGGGAACAAAAATGACTTGGCTGTCCAGTGGTGGTTTAAGTAGCTCAAGGGAAGCTGTTGCCAGAAAATCCTGCGCAGCGGCCGCTGGCACGAGACTCGCTGTGTGGCTTGCCCAGCGCAGGGGTCACGCCTGGGCTGCCGGAGACCTGGGGAGCTGCTGACCTGGCGGCACTTCCCACCGCTTGGCAACGTTTTCCCAGTCGTCCTAGAGACTTCGTGAGGCTTGGGAGAGCAGGTTGTGGGGGTGTCACTGCTGTGTGCGTGCCCTGTTTCACCATTTGCTTTACAAGTGTTGGTGGAGCGGTCTTGAGGGCTGCTGGCGAGAGGACGATGACTATGAAATGAAGGAGCAGCAGTCGGTCCCTTGCTCCAGTTGCCCTTTCTGCCTGACATAGACCTCTCACCGCAGCGGTGCACGCATGATTTACCCTCTTCCTCCCCAAGCACGAGCCCCAAACAACTGCTACAAATCCTGCTTGTATTGGGCAATAGTTTTGTTCTTATATTAACTTGCACAGGGAAAACTGTCCACCCATCTTAGAGCAGCATTTATTTCAATGCTTGCTAGGTACTTAGTAAATGCAGTGAGGAAGGATTTGAATGCACAAACGATGTGTAATGCCTGACTGCACTTTGATTTTAAGAAGAGGAAAGCTATTGCCTTTAAATTCTATAAGATATGTCAATGCTTTCCAGACAATTTGTAAGCTCCTTTCACCCTGCATTGAAACACAGCTGCGTCTTTTCTGTGGAATGAAGCTGGAGTTTAAAGCAAATGCATCAATTTGCTGGTACCTGCTACCGCATCTCAATTTGAAATTGCGTGGAACGTATAGCTCGGTATGCTGGGTTATCAGTAAATGAAGTAACTCGTTTGACATTGGTACAGATCTTTGATACTACTTCATATAAACGCAAAAATTAATATGTGAAGTGCAAAACATAGCCCATGCTCTGAGTGGGTTTTTGTCTACTTAAGCTGATTTTGTATAAGTATTTAAAAGGTGAAGTATAAAAATTAGGGCAGATATCATAATAGGGCTTTATGAGTTGTGAATACATGGCACCTTGATTTTGCAACCAAATAAAACTATTGATGCATGTTGCCATTTGATAGCTTAAGAACCTCATAAAAAACAATAAAGGAATAGTTTATCACTATTATATTTATAATTGAAACATGATTTAAGATGAATAAATATCTGTAAACCAAAAAAGATGTCTAGTCATTGCTTTTGTTGTATTTCCTCTTGTGTTTTTTCCATCTTTCAGCTGAAGGACAGGAAAGGATTTTAGTTTCCACTGACGGTGCATTTCTTCTTTGTCTTTTCAGGACAGGCAAGTGCAAAAAAATAATACCCAGGACAAAGTGCTGGGTGTAATAGCTCTGATCCAGAGAAAGGTCTTCATTCAGAAAAAGTGTGTAACTGTATTTTAATGTTATCAGCTTCAATGAGAAAGAAATTGTGTTTCCAGAATAAGAAACCAACTCTGAACAATTTCCATGCTTAATCTTCCTCCCCAGTAGGGACAGGAGGTCTGGGTTCCTTGATGAATGAGAATGACGAATATGCAGATCCAGCACAGTAATCCTTCAAACATTTGTCCTTTTAGGAGACTTAGTAAAATATATAGAACAAATTTAAGCAGGGAAAAATCTTGGTGTGTACCTCACATCACAGACTCTTTGAAATATAGAGGGCCTGAAGGAAAGTGAGATTAGTAAATGTAAGGACAGGACAGCAAAAATGGAATAAGAATTTTTCAGGAAAAAAGGACTTTCAAAAAGTAATAAATGTTTCATTGCCTTCAATTCTAAAAATAATTTAATTTACCAAAAATTTCTGTAACTCAATATTGATTTTTACGTTATATTTATCCTTTGAAAGGCACTAGCAGGTCATTACTGAATTAGATAGACGAACCCTGAAAAGTTAAGGACTTTTACCACCCTCAAAATCTACATATTTGTTACTCAAGGTCACAATGACTGTTTATTTTTGGAAAACCACCAGTTCCATGTAGTATGTAAGGAAGAACAGCTCCAGCTCCAGGCAACAAACCCGAAGTTTCTATTACTGTCTGTGAGGGCTCGTACGGAGGCCTTTCTGTTTGAAAATAAAGGGGTTTTTTTGTGCCCTTACAGAATCATTTATTAAGTTCTATTATTTCAGCTTTTCAGTTAATCATTACCCAACATCACACCGTTAGCAGATTTACGACCATTCTTATTACCATTTTATGTTAAACCCAGGGCATTTACATGCTGGACTCTGGTATAAGGAAATTTTAGACTAGCCAGAGATGCTGTAAAAGAAAACATGCCGACCAAATACCGACTTGGTGGCTAAAAATCCCCCCTCCCCTGAGGAGACTTCATAACCTCTGCATTTGTGTGTGTGTTTTCAGGGCTTGGACCGTTCACTCCTTGGCCTCCCAGGCAGGCCCGCTGGCCGAAGGATAACGTGCAGCCCTGTTGTAGCAGCAGCTACGTGGTTAACCCTTGTGAGCCTGATGGTTCTGCACTAGGTCTCGAATCCTGCTGGTTTTCTTCTCCAAATGAGGACGTTCTTGGATGCAGGTATCGTATTCTCTAATCAAACCATACTGAAAGGTCTTCAAGCTACAGTGTGGAAAGTATATTCTTTTGCAGCTACGTCATGCCCCCAGTTTAGGTACTCTGAAGTTTCACAGCTCTCACCCTGTTGCCCTGGGCCCCATTTGCATTCAGCACAGAAAGTCACCGCTGGAGCGCGGGCGGGATCTTAGGGGACCTGAGTTAGCATCTGGGCTTGCCCCACCTCCCCTGCAGGGGAGCAGGAGCACTGAGCACTCTGCTTAGCAGAGGGAGATGGACCAGGAGGCTGCTTACTTAGCTGGACACCAAAGTGTCTAAAGTGAGGTGGAGTTAATAAGCACATGCTTGGACTTTTTTTTTTTTTGGTAGCACTTACTAGAGTTTCTTTATTGCTTCAAGGCATGGAAATATTTAAAAGTATTAATTTTGGAGTTCTGGACAACACAGGCAGTCATGCAATGTAATATCAAACCTTTAGCTAGGAAATAACTGTGGTAAGATGGTTAGGCAAGCCTCTGGAAGGACAAGAGTCTAAGTAGTAACTTTATTCCTAGTGGTATTGGCAATTCAGATATATCTTCATTTCTGGTGATGTTAAGAGTTGGGACATACTGTCTTTATTTCATCCATCAACTTGGCTAAGCCAAAACACTTTACTATTGTGCAATGTTTATTTGACATCTTATCTACATTAGATTGCTGGACAGCCTCTGTTTAATTACACTTTAAAGATAACTGTATGCTTTTTTTTTCAGAGAATAAAAAAAAATTCTTTATCCCTTTTTCTCTTTCAATAGCTCATGTTCACTCCAGTGCCATTTTTTCATTTCCCTCTCTGCTTCATGACTACACTTTTTCTTTAATTATGTTCTTTTTTTTTTTGCCTTACCTTCTTCCCCAAGAAGCAATAGAAAATATATCTTCAATGAATATTAAATACACAGTAAGAACAAGGAAATCTCCAAATTAATCCTTTTACCTAGTTCTGCTTTACAACTTTCCTTTCAGTTTTTCCTTTAATAGCCTACCCACATCATGATAAATTGTTCCAGATAACACTTTTTGCTCAACACAGATCAAATGCTTGTGTTGGGGGGAAAAAAAGAATTGTTTAGGGAATTTTAAATGTAAGCCTTGACATTTCATATTGTATTTACTAGAAATGCTGACTGCATGAATGAGATTAAGAGGAATGTGCTGGGAAAGGCTGTGCAGCGCTGTGGTGGGCCAAACCCCTAACGCTGCTTGGGTCTGCCTGGTGAGGCACCAGCAAATAGCTCCAGGTGGATCCTGGGAATAAAGGAAGACTAAATTCGCTAAATTAATTCCGTGTTATTCTGGGGACTTCTGAAGATTAGACCAAAAAAGTAACCCTGCCACCAGTGGTTTACTCCTCATTTGTTCTTCTTTTCACCAGGTAGAAGATGATCTGAATGTTAAAAATAGCATGGTACCTATAATGTATTCAGTTGTTTTTATTTCAGTTTTTGGTGTCCTAGTTAAGAGAAACGAAATATGGTCTAGAGGCTTTATTTGAGGAAAAGTAAATAAATTTCATTTGAACTTTCTCTGTAGATAGGGAATTATGAAAAAGACTTTGTGCTGAGTGTCTGTTTTAATAATTCCATAAACCGCAGTAAAAGAAACAGAGTTGCAGTGAACCTGAAACTCAGCCACAGCATCTTTTATGTTCTTCCAGTGTCTAATTGTTGTATTTTACACAGAATTTGCTGTGGAATTTTTTCTACTTTCTCTTTGGGGGAAAAAATACGCTGCTTCTGCTCTTTTAATCAGAGAATTGTTTGCTACATATTATATGACTGACAGTTTTTCCCAGACAAAATGGGGAAAATTTAATTTGTACAGCTTGATTTCTTATCAGTTTTGAAGGATGTGATTATTTCTGTTGATCTTTCCCAGAGATGACAGGTCTTCAGGCAAGGATCTTTAAACAGTAACTATTTCTGGTAGGAAGAAAGGGAAAATAAATGGACTGCTAAGTATTTGCTATTTACTTTGATGATATTCAACCTTGTTCTAAATGCCTTGTCATTATGTTTACCAGATAAAGTAACCTCCGTGTTTTGGCACCAAATTTTGCTATTTGTTCTCTGTTGTGCCTGGACTTGTGTCTACAGTACCTCCCTCCACGTGTACAGTCCTGTCAAAACAAGTAACAAATAGGTTGAAAAGGATGCATTGAAACCTGCGGAAGATGTGGACACAAAAATGCCTTTTTCTTACTGAAAGGCGAGCTGAGTACATGAACACCGAAGAGACTTTTTCTGTTAATAGTCTTCACTGAGTTTCCATTATTGCAAAGGTGGTTTCGTGCTGGACATAAGAAATTGCACTAGTGCTAGAGCTGATTTGTTCCAATTGTTACTGCAAAATAGAATTAAATAAAATTGTATGTTCCAGTCTAATACCTTTTTACTCCGCAATGAAATCTCTGTAAGTACTCTAATTCGGATATTTCAAGAATGTACACTTAACCTCTGCTGGACACCAGGGTTATTGCGTTCTTATAAATATTCATGTAAAATATGTTAAGAATTGTCATACATCCAAAGCAGCAACAGGTAAATGTTTTAATTGCGTTATGCGGATCTACATTGTTTTATGCAGAGTTACATGAATATGATAAATTCAGATATCATCGGAAGACTTAAAAAAAGAGTGAGAAAAGAACAGTGAAAAAAAGGAGGATGTCTAAACCAGCCGAGTCGCCCTGTTGAGGGCTGCTGCCCAGCATTGCTTTTTTTAGTGGATCACCCTGCAGCGGCCAGCCCAGCCCTGCGAGGTGCCCGGTTTCCCGGCTGCCCCTGCGCCCACGGGGAAGACGAAAGACGCCTGCGCCTTACAGGATCAAACCCGCAGGTAAAAAGGGACAGCAGCATTTTCTCTGAGGCCTGCGATTGAATCGTTATGTCCTCGGAACTACAAAAGTTTCGTTTAAATTAGAGCCAGGTGCCGGGTTCCCCCCATACTAACTCGGGGGCAGCTTCTCGAGCAGCTGGAGGCGGATGCCTTGCCGCTGGGCACGGCTGCGCCAGCTGTGGGTGCCCCGTACCCCGGGGCAGGGGCTCCGGCACCTTACTGAGTGGGGCTGGGTGGAGGCTGGCAGCACCTCGCTGCGGGCCCTGGCACTAGGAGCGGTCCGAGGAGACGGAGGTGCCCTGGAGCTGTCTTCTCTGGTGGCACCTTCTGCGCGGGTCCCAGTTTTAGGTCTGGGTTTGGTATTTTTTTCGATCCAGATCTTACTGTGGGTGTCGTTTTCTCTTCAAACGGGTGTAGGGAAAAAATAGGCTGTAACATTTGAGGCCCATTGTCTTTATGAAGTCGTGATCTAGACCTCATCGTTTCATAAGCAGATGAAATGAGATCGCTGTTTATTTTCCCAGCTGCTCTAATCTGGGGCAGTAACACAGAGGCCATGCCTGTGACAACCTGGATTTTGGTAGAAGTTTTGGAGAAAGGGAGCTCTTTTTTTCTCGGTAGCCGGGTTTTGAAACATTCTCCTTGTACTTTATCCTGAGAATTTTTACTGAAATCAATTTTGTGCAAGAGGCTTTTTTTCAGTCCGAAAGATGTTGTTGCAAGCTTGATACTTAAGCTATGATTTTTTGTGAGCATAAACTCACACACTAAACAGTAATAAAATAATAGTTTAGTTGAGCATGCTTTACACAGGCTCAGTCCAAGCAATCTCACAGTTATTTCTGGCTGAGCTCATGTATATCCAGTGTGGGGGTTAACTCTGTTTGAATGGACTGAAGGCAAACATCTCTTGCATTGCTCTTCTGTCTTTTTTAAGACTTTCCACTTACCTACTTAAATGTCTTTAAAACTGGTAAGGACCAGCTAATGCATTGTATCTGTCCACAGGGAGGGTTTTATTTTCTTTTACCTTGGTACAACATTAAAAATGCTATGTTTTGTTTGTTTCTAATTTTGATGTAACAAAGGATATTTTCCTTCATTTCCATTACCTGTATTGAACCTTTTTTTTTTTTGTAAGTTAACACATGTAAATCATAAAGTAGTTAATTTGTATTATACTGGCTTTCAGTAAAGCGGACTTTCCTAGCAGTACCTAGAAAGTTGGTGCAGGCTTTTTTTTACCAATACTATGACTTGCTCACAATTATTTCCTTCAGCAGTTGTCTAATAACTTGTACTAACAATGAAGACTGCATAAGTATTGTCAGTTTAATTTTGGTTTATTTGGCTGATTAAGAAAACAGTGATGACGTTTCCTTGCGTGGTGCCCCTGATGTCGGGGCTGGGGTCACACCATCTGCGTATGAGGTGGGGATGCAGCTCCCAGCTGCGCTACGTGCACGCTGCGCGACCGCTCACGCAACCCTCGTTTCTGTGGCTCGCCCCTGGAAGCGGGGAGAGCGGCAACGCTTTGCTGCTTGCGGAGAATATTGCGGGAACGCCTTGGCTTCGACGCTGTCCTCTTGGAGGCCAGCTGCTTGACTTCTCAAAAATGTTTTCCTTCGCTTGTTTTGTTAGAAAAGTAACTATATCATTATCCCAATTCAGGATTAATGGAGCTGTTTGATAAGTCTGGTAGGCTTGGTTGTGAGAGAGGGAAGGACAAGCTTTTCTGGTGTTCCTTTGGCTTAGGGCTTATCTCAGCTTTACCGAGAGACTCAGCAGCACAGCGTTGACCTTGAGAGGGCTACCAAGCACGTTTGTACTTCGTAATTTTGCTGCACCTAGCGAAGGACTGATGATATTGGCACGTCCGCTCAGCGTAGGGACTGTGGCATGTGGATCTTGAGGAAGCTTAAGTAAAACTAACCACTGTGCCACTAGAAAGATGAGGATGTCGGCACGAGATTCTTCATGTGCTGTACCTGCTAGATCCATTGCCTGTCTGTGAATCTAAATTTCTTTTTTGCAATGACATGATCAAGATACATTATGTCATATTCCAGAAATTTAACCCCTTTATATTTGTTTTTGTTAGCATTTGGAATAGAAAGCTTTTACTGAGTGGCCACTTTAGTGTTGCAAGCATGTATCTGCAACTGCCTTAGCATTAGCTGGGTATGGTTGATAGCTTTATTAATACCCACTGTAGTCTCAGACACCAAGAACACAAACACTATAGACATTATAAGCACAAGAAGTCAATTTCCAGAAGACAAAAATGTTGGTTTCCCTGCGATTAGACAAAGCTGCACAAGAAGATAAGAAGTGTAGTTTCTGTATCTTCTTTACCTACTCTTTAGGCCGCTATGCAAACATCGCAATGGTCAACGCATCAGGTTTCTCTAGGCACCATCTTCTGTCTATCTTTCCAGACCAGACTGGTTTTTTGGGATGTAGGAGCATGTATTTGGGCACTTGTTGAAATGCTGATGGGCTTTAGACACCTTCAGAAGCCGGGTGATGCTGCAGAGCAGACCGTATGAATTACTCCCTAGGGCTTCAATACCTAAAGGCTTTGATACCTTCAGTTCCTTTAAATGACTTTGACCAAGTAAATCTCTGGACCTCTTGCAAGCCCTTTCCAACTCAATAAATCCTTTACCAATACTTACTTAGGTCCTGCAGCTCGCTGTGGAACGAAGAAGGGAGCGGCACCGGCTGTTCGGCACGCTCAGGTGTGGGAGCCGAGGGTTGCACTTCTCACTGAGCATAGGAAGAGGGCTCAGCCCAAAGCCAGGCGGCCTGCCTTCGCGCCCAGGGACCTTTCCTGGGACCTTGGTCACTCACGAGGCTCTAACTCTCATATTTACCCAAATATTAGAACATATAAGAAGGCAAGCTGTGGGTTCTGCCTGGTAGCTTAGTATGTTACCAGTCTCGTCTCCCCGTCTTGTCCCCCTGGCAGTACATGACTGCGCTTAAATGCCTGCTGTCTGCTCAGAAGGAAAGGAGAGGGGGAAAAAAAAGGAAAGCCTGACCCTGCTCCTGTTTGTTTCCTAGTTGAAGGGAGCAGCGGGAGGGCTGCAGGGAGAGGAAAGCCCAGGGAGACCCCGCTGCCGGCCAGGCAGGTGAGCAGGAGAGGGAAGGTGCCTGGGCGAGCCGGGACGGGGTGAGGGCGGCACGTCCCCACGTCCCCGCAGGGAACCGGCAGCAGCTCGGGAAGAAAGTGATGATTTCTGGGGTTTGACCAACTTGTGAGTCACAAACTAGTGATAACTATGGCTTTAGAAATGCTGTTGTCAAGCCCAGGCTGCTGCCGGCCAGGCAGGTGAGCAGGAGAGGGAAGGTGCCTGGGCGAGCCGGGACGGGGTGAGGGCGGCACGTCCCCACGTCCCCGCAGGGAACCGGCAGCAGCTCGGGAAGAAAGTGATGATTTCTGGGGTTTGACCAACTTGTGAGTCACAAACTAGTGATAACTATGGCTTTAGAAATGCTGTTGTCAAGCCCAGGCTGACAGCTTCGTGGGTGGTATTAGGGTGTGAACGTGGGAGAGGACAAAGGACGTCACCTCCAGGTCCCTAGGGTCAGGAAAAACAGTTTTTTACTGAGTAGCA
>NW_009232757.1:40025-40307 GCF_000690835.1 Fulmarus glacialis
ACTGCAGCGTGCGATTTTTCAAACCTAGCCAAGTATAAAAGGCGCTGTGGCATGTAATAGCGTAATTCCGAACTTTTCACGGGGGAATATATCTGCTGCTTTCACAGATCTCTTATGTCAGATTTCGCCTTTGTTTTAGGATCAGAGCATCGCCTCCAAAAAGCCCCTTTCGTACGAGCTGGCTGGTGCAGCTGGTGAGGCGGCTGGAGCTGCCCACCCTCTGCGGCGGCTCTCACCGATGAGACGCCCGTCTTCTGCTTTCTCCTTCAGCGCTGTGAAGAG
>NW_009232758.1:0-7802 GCF_000690835.1 Fulmarus glacialis
GGTCGTCTTCCCCGCTCGTTCTTCTTACGGCACATCTTCTTACGGCACATCAGATCTCAGTAACTGGATTATAATTTGAAGTTTGTTTTTGATTGAAAAGAAAGCACTCTAAAAAAAAAATCATTGACCATATTTGATAAGCATCAGTCATATTTCATTGTGATTTGATCTCTCCGTGATGACAATGCTGTTCTGTAGCTTCTTTTTCACCATAAAACAACTACCTGAAGTGTTTCAGGATTATGTCCAGAATAGGATTTATGGTCATAAAAACTTAGGATTTATGGTCATAAACATATGGCCTTAGCTGAGTAATTCATTTATTCATTCTGTAATATTCACTAATCCTCAGTTATTCACCTGCTTATCCATTCCTTTATCGTCAACTACTCTTAGCAGTTCATTTTATGTTAAAAGAGAACCTGAAATAAATAGGTGAGTAACTGCATCTCCACTGGCTGCAAAAGGACTCTAGGAAACTAGTTCAGCTGTTGATATCCACAATGTAAACAAACATCTTTAAGTGAGAGTTACAGGCCTATAATTTACACCCAAAATATATCCCAAAGAAATAATTGTCCCACTAACCTAGGAGCCATCTTTTAGTTTTATTTAAATTAATGCTGTACCACTCCTGCACTGCTCCTGCCTAGGGGGAACTGGAGTACGAAATGAAGTAATGTCTACATTTTTTGTAGGATCTTGATGCAGTAACTGTATTCAAAGGTCTCCTAACACGTACCATTAGACCTTTCAAAAATACATTTATAATTTTTTTAATTTTATTTTTTCAATTAGTCATGGAAAAGGAAAAAAATTAAGACATTACCTGTATTCAGTGCTTCATCTTGGTTAGCTGTAGTTAACTAGTTCAATGTAAGAGTTTCCCAGATGGCCATAGAAGCTCATATCTCTTTTTCTAGACTGTATAGGACTTATCTACCTATCTAAGCATCTAGCTGGGGGTCGAACTCTACAGCACAGTCAGACCATACAAATTAAGAGTGGTAGTGATCAACTTCTAGGTGTTTTAGTAATTTAGTCATTCTGCATTGTTCTAAATTATTCGTTTACATTGTTTTAGATCAGAGCAAGAGCTAGAAATAAGTCTAACTGGAAGCCTTCAAACATTATTATTTATTAAAACCCTTTTTAAAAGGGCTTTTGAAGTACTGTCTGTAATGGGGGGATTTGTCATGGGTATTATCAAGACTATATTTTAGATGGATGTGGAAATGAACTCGAAAGATTCAAAATGCAGAAGACATCTTTCACATTTTCAATGCATTAAAATGGAAAACAAGAATCAAATTTAAGAGCAGCTTCTCTGTAAAGGCAGTATTTGAGATGTTTCCAAAATCTGAAGAGCACAGGATATGCCTGGCTGCTAATACATTAAACATTCATTTTTTTTTTTTTTTAATTACTAATTCTTCTACCTTCTAATTCACATATGAAATCCATCAGCCTCTCCTCATATCTGAGCAAGTATTTTATAGCAGAGTGGCTGTAGTGAAGTCTCAGGTTACTGAGACTGTTTAAACAAATTTTGGGTCAGGACAACAGAGCCTGTTGGCACCCTTACTATATGTGCCTTATTCTTCACTTATACCCTGAGATGTACTGCTGTTAAGGACTGAGTCATATCTGTTGCAAATAAACAGAAAGATGTTATCCTTCCTCTTGTTTTTATACACTAATTGTCAGAATTTTAGTAATGATGACTGCTCTTACCTGCTTCAGAAAGACTAGAGATTCTTCACGTTGATCACACAGACGACTTCTAAGCGAAAAGAGTTAGATAATCTATCTAAAACTGTAATTACCATTACAGATTTTGCAGTTACATTTTTTTGATATACAGACACAATTCAACTGACCACACTTTAGATATTAATCTCTTACATTCACTGTTCAGCCAGTGAATGCCTTAGTCTGGTAATGTGCTTTGTGTTCCTAGTTCTTGAATATGCTACCTTTAAATACCTCCTTTTTCTTCATGCTGTTAGAGTTAAAGTTCAAGAAATGTTTGCCTGTTCTTACTGAGATTTTCACTGTTTAGTGATTCAATTAAAAGACAGAATTTTACTGAGTCTTTCTCTTTTATGGAGAGTATCATTACATAGATTAACTATCTGATCCTTTGTTTATTCAAAATTTAATCACCTGACTAGAAGAGCTGTTTCTTGCAATCTGCTAACAAAAATCTGAAGGGGACTAATTTCATATTAAATAAGAGTGATCATCTTCTGGGATTTGAAGCCAAATATAACACTTGTTGGCATAACATATGTTGGCATAACATGATTGTTCTTCTAGCAAATGTAGTGTTTGCTTTCTCTCAGACCATTTTCATCTTAATTTTGTAAGAAAGGAGAAGGGTCTGCTTTCATTTACAAAATAGTTGAGCAGCAACCCCAAAATTGGAGTGATTCATCCAGATTTACAGTGTAAAAAGGAGAACAAAATTCACTATATTTTAATAACAATAAACTCAATTCTCTAACGGGTTTATCAAGTCAGTAATTTTCCATTAATGCTGCAGTGCTTCCACAAATGTATTTCTATGTTTATTTTCTTTATATAGCTTTGTACTTTTATTTGCTTAACTATTGCATCCTGATGATCAATCAAGATAATCATGTCTCAACATTTTGCCATTTGCTTTCTCCAGGAAAATACACCTTAATTTGATGAATTCGCTTCCATTTTGGATAAAAAAAAATTATCTGTTGGTACATGTTAAAATCCTGAAGCTAACACTTTTGAAGGTTCTTGCTTAGGTGAGACTATTCCACTACCTTTTGGTCTCAGACTCATAGTTCTCCTCTACAAATCCTGCACAAATTCATACTGGCCCAATCACCAGAATGAAGAACGTTCCGATGCTTTCATTTTCCATTCATAGTAGAGAAAACCATTTGCTCTGAATGTTGAAAGAGCAGCTGACAGATCTGGTAGAAGACAGAGATGGGAAAGAACTTGGGAGGCAGAAGGGAAGCAGGCAGGAAAACGGGGAAGAAAGGAAACAGAGTTGTGAGGTACAGAGTCTAAATGAAGAACGGGATTGAAAGGTGGGAACTTGATGACACCCTGGCAAGAGAAATTCAGAAATAGCACAAATATGGATAAATATTCAATGATGTGGTTACACAGAATCATCATGAACTTAAATAAAGGGTCAAAACTAAAGGATAATAGGCAACTTTAGTTCCAAACAAGGTGAGGTCTACTTGCATGATGGCCCTGAACTGAAACACAATCAAGTTAAAATCAGCTCATGTATTACAGTCCTGAAAGCAGAATAACAGAGGGGTAGGAGGACTCTGACCATGAATTATACTTTTTTTATTTCTGTATTGGAGATAGCTTGGTCTCCATTGCCCCTGGCAGTTCTTTACTGTGCTCTGTTTGGTGGGTGGGTGGGACTAAAGACATTTGCTGCAAAAATACTATTTTTTAAGAAATCCCAAATTTATTGAAAAATGCTTATTAAATATATCATGTGAAAGGACAAGACCAGTGAGAAAGGTAGCAGAGGGAAAGGATCCAAGTCTTGAAAGTTAATTGTCTGCAGCAGTTCAACTATCTTTTACTTTAGCTGAAAAGGGATTTCCTCTGTCGGCTGGATTTTCAAAGTGTAGCCATGTATATGGATCCTTAAACTACGGTACCATTCGTTTTCTCAGGCACAAGACACCAAATAACAGTACTTAAAGATGCTACTGAAATGTATTTACTTAAAGGATCTGTCTAGAGGTTGTCATTTCCTTACATTGTTATCTTACATTTTGATAAGATGTATCACAAGTTCAATGTATTCTTGTTTCCTTGTGACACTGTGCTTTTATAGCCACGAGAGGCTGATGAGACAGCTGTATAAAGGTTGTCAAGAGGACGTAAAGGAAGAATATCTTTCTGGCTCTTCTTCTGAATTTATAGAACAGTTTTATTTAGTTGAAAAATAAAGATTTAAAATTGTATTACCATAAAAAGTATCATTTTTTTATGGTTAATGGTGGTATGGTAATATGTTCAAGAACACAAATAAATCATACGGCATTCTCCAACTAGTACCATTATTAAGTAATGACCCACAAATATTGACATTTGTAAGATATAAAAGGACATTCTTGCAATACAAAATACGGTTGCACATTTATCTTCTTTCACTCTTTTCTTCAAATGAAGTTATGCAGTGATAGCATCCAAAAGGCTATCTATTGCAAAGGCTATAAATGCTGCAATAACAAAGTTAATAGGATAATTCTAAGTTGGCATTCTGAAATACTGATTAAAGCAATTGTTAAATTGAAATGGTTGTGCCTGTTTATAGGGCATAAATTTGAAGACAATTCTACATAAACACATTAAGAACTGTATTTCAGTGGCATTATAGCCTTCCAAGGAACTGAAAACTGATAACTAGTAACTGATAGATAAATTTAGCATTACTCAGATGCATAGAAACAAATTAAAATGAAATAAAAATATAAAATCTCATCTCCTATAAGCCTCTGAAATTTTAGCATATGTATTGCTTTTGAAGAACTGGAACCTATTCATAAACTTTGTGCAGAAACATATTTTTACAATACTATGGTAAAAGAGTTAGGCATGATAAGCAAATAAGAAGTGAGACGGGGAAAATGAACTGATTTATCAAACAACCAAAACTAGTATGAATAAAAAAGAGGTATTAGGGCTTGAATGCCTGACTCAGAAGAAGGTGTGATATACCAGACATTCTGACTTTCAATACTTAAAAATTATGCAGCTAAAATCAATAAGAGACAGACCTAGACTGAATATAGGAACTGCATCAGTTGTGGTGTAAGTTAAAGTTTCTTTTGTTTCTTAGCTAGAAAGAGATTCAAGGACAGCAAGCTGCATGTCCTGAAGTTCACTGTAAGAACAGTGTCATCTTTTTTCATTCTAGCACATGATGTTATCTCCTCCTCAAATCACGCTATCAGACAAATGGGAATTCACTGATGGACTGATCATAATTCAGTCTGCTTCTTTAGGTGTTGAATACTGATGCTACTAGGATGTTTCTCCTCTCCTACCATAGTAGCCTGCAAATGCGGACAATAATTCTCATATCACAGGCTGTGGCTGTCACAATTAAACTAGCATGGAGGCAAAAGCTTTAGGACTTCCTTTCTTTCTGAAAAAATAAACATCAAGCTGTGATTTCCTGAGTCTCAATTTGGTTACTGTTCTGTTTTTTGGGCTGTTTGGTAAACTATGCGCTGCCTTTACTTAGAGTATATGTTATTTACCCTTGAGTCAAATCTCTGCTATTTACAGGGCCTGCCTCACTCACAGCTTTAAAATCTGATTATAGCAACATATTTTATTTTTAAACTCTATAGGAATATAATGAGAAAATGGTGCAGAAGGAGCATAAGCATGGCTGCCTACATTGGCAACAGACAAACATACTGTGCATTGTGCATAAGCTTCAAGAACAAAGGTGTCTTCCAGGATTACAGGATGTCTTGTGCCCATAAAGCTGTCCTTTGCTGATGTGGGAAGGTTACAAACAGAAAAAAGGATCACATCTAATTAGTCAGTATAAATGACAGGTTCCCAAAACTATTTATGCCTACAAACACCACATTTAAATATGACCTGAAAATATTGTAAGCAGTGATTTTATATTTTTCCACAAATCATCAATGAATTATAAGAATAATTCTAGCCAATACTAGACCTATGCGTCATATTTCCTCTCTATAAAATAATTTTCATTTCTAAACTTTTTTTTATCTATGTGGTGTTTTTTATTAATTTAATTTAGATAACATTTATGCTATTTTTAATTGTGCTTTTATTTTCAATGGAAGCACTATACAAACTTTCATTAAATGTACTTATCAACCAAACCCATAATTTCATTTTAAAAATGTATTGGGTTTGTTATTCACCTATTGGCCATAAAACTACACTGTTTAGAGTCAATTTGGTTATGTTCCTTTAATTCTGCATTTATTGCTTCCTGTTTCACTTTTTGCATTGTTTAGTTAATGATAACCATCCTAAAGTTAATTACATCATCCAGATCTGTATTTTTGATCAAATAGCGGTACATTTTTTTTCAGTTGTTCCATTGGGCCTTAGACAACTTACTAGCTTGCTACTTGATGATAATAAATAGTACTCATGGTTTCAGAGAGCTCATCAGACTCACTGACAGATATTTCAGTAGTTTTAACTTCTGATAATCCTTGACATTTATATTATAAATATTTAGCAGTTGCTCCTCAATGAACCCCTTGGTAACTACTGTATCTGCTCTTCTTTCCAAATACTAAGTGGGAATTCATTTTGACTTCTTAAGACTGTTCTGAATTACTGTAAACTATCAGCTTTAGCTATGCTAATAGTGATAAAATTGTTAGAATTTCACATCTCTCTACTGTATCCATGTCCTCAGTAAAGGAAATAGATCCTGATCATAGACTGGTTTCCATGAACACTTTTAACTTACTTATACTCCCACATATTTTCCCATCTGTTATTTTTATTAGGTTTTTAATGACCGCTTTCTCTCTTAACAGAGATAGCTTTTAAAATAAAAGAGCCGTCTTCTGCGAAAGCAGAATTGTGTGTTTTTTGAGGGATGGGTGGCATCCAACAAAATGTGTTCACTTTCTCCATCATCATTAACATTCTTCCCAATTTTGTAGCTGGGTTTCAGCATCAGGAAACTGACCCTTTTAGAGTAGCAAGACATTTATTATAGGCTGGGACTATGCTGCATTTTTCACTTAACATAATAAACTAGCATCCAAGGAAACCATCATTTTTAGTGCAGCAATCATTGAGACCTTCTAGAGTTTGAATTGGTATTACTACACTTTGTTGTTTTATTTTTCAGAAAATTCAAACATAGTTTCACTAGATAATAGAGGCTTAGCATTTGAGCTATCTGGGATAAAATATAAAATACATAACTCTGTATGTAAAAGGGATAGAAATTTGAAGAGCTGCTCATCTTATTCTGTCTTCCAAACTGATGATCTGTAACACATCTTTCACTAGCATCTTCTCTAATGTATCAACTAGAACACTGATCCATGACAATATCACAAGTCCTGTTCATCTGAAGGGTCAATCATTCTAAAACACTTTATGACTACAGCTGTGTGATATATTATTTTTTTCTCCAAATATGAATTTTGGGACAAAAGTGCTCTTCTGCTACATTGTTAATATATCATTTTGACAAAGTTGTGAAAGAGACTTTTGAATGCTAGACAAATGAATTTATGGATTGGGGTGTATAAGAGTCTTGAACATACCCTTTAAAAAAGCAGACTTACATATATTTTCCACATATAAAAACTCAAATGTTTTGAAAAGTTTGAAAAAAACTTCTCTATATTCCTGCATGTAACAAAAGCAAGTTTTGAAACTGCAAATGGTGGTGAATTGCCACAAGATGGAATTGTCATCCTGGCAGAGGTATTTTAAAGATGTCATCACAATTACCTTTTTGACAGTCCTTTTTCAGACTGTTATATCTTTTAATTTGTTGTTTGTTGTTTAAAATCTGTTGTGCTGTTGTACAGAAATTTTAAGAATAAGTAGTCTTGAAACAGTTCTGATCCTGCTACCCCAACATTATCGAACTGCAAATTATGTGTGTAGAGAAAGTTTGCTACCTTGGCTACCACTCTGGTTGAGAAAGAGGGGTGAGGACTTTCTTCTGAGGGTAGTTCATTTCTTCTGTCATGGTTTAAACCTAGCTAGCAACTAAACACCACACAGCCGCTCGCTCACTCCCCCCCTCC
>NW_009232758.1:7893-20701 GCF_000690835.1 Fulmarus glacialis
CCCCCCCCCCCCCCCCCCCGTGGGATGGGGGAGAGAATTGGAGGGGTGGAAGTGAGAAAGCTCATGGGTTGAGATAAAGACAGTTTAACAACTGAAATAAAATAAAGTAAAATACTACTACTACTACTACTACTACTACTGCTACTACTACTACTACTACTAGAATATACAAAGCAAGCGATGCACAATGCAGTTGCTCACCACCCACTGACCGATGTCCAGTCCCCGAGCAGCAATCGCTGCCCCCCAGCCAACTCCCCCCAGTTTATATACTGAGCATGATATCATATGGTATGGAATACCCCGTTGGCCAGTTGGGTCAGCTGTCCTGGCTACACTCCCTCCCAGCTTCTTGTGCACCTGGCAGAGCATGGGAAGCTGAAAAGTCCTTGCCTAGGTAAACACTACTTAGCAATAGCTAAAACATCAGTGTGTTATCAACATTATTCTCATACTAGATCCAAAACACAGCACTATACCAGCTACTAGGAAGTAAATTAACTCTATCCCAGACAAAACCAGGACATCTTCCCTAAGTGGCTACCTAGTTCAGATTAGTTGCCAAAATTATGAGTTGAACGCCAATCAATGCGATTACATAGCAATCAACATTGTGTATTCTTTTGTTCAATGTATAATTAGAAATCAAAATTAGCAAAGACTAATATACCACGTGTCCATAGAAATTTCATTGTAAATATGTTATATAGATTACATAATTTGGGTACATCTCCAGACTTCTTATATTTTCAGACAGACAGCTTCATGTTTTCCTAGGAAATGTAGTGCAAGATAAGATAAATCTTGTGATTCACATAGAGTTAATATCACTGAGATTTTAGTCTCTTTCACCAAAATGTTTTTGATGAATATGCTTTTATTTCCAAGAAATAAAAAGGATTGGACAGAGAACAGGATAATTATAAAAAACTGGGACAATATCAAAATCATGTAAGAGCTGGATTTAAAACAGTAGTTTAGATCTTTCAGTCTTATACAAAACAAGTAAAGAAAACATGACTAAGAACTAATCCCAGATGAATTGAACTGAGAACAACATGGGAAATAGATCCCCACAGATAATAAGTAAAGTGAAAAATCAAAAATTATTAACTAATTCACAGACTACATGAAACTCCAGATAACACAGCCAGCTTTTTTGTATTATTGTTCTCTGTGAAGGCAAGTAGGAGCAGCATGCAATTTTTTTTTTCATGTTATTAGTTTCACTTGTTAAACAAATCTCATGTTTGCCTGGGCATCTGCAGGTGACTTTGGACTGCCATAACCAACTTCACAAACTGATATAGTGAGCTTACAGGAAGAATGATATTGCGCTCTAATAAGCTCCAGATGGTAGAACAGTCTTTGAGATTTCATTGCTGTTTGCTGCTGTAACATCTACCACCCCAGTCAGAGACCAAAACACCACTGTAGACAATATTAGACAAGCACAAAAGAAAACAGCACTTACTCCAAAAAGGCAACAGACAAATGAGGAAATAAAAGGTAACTGCAAGACAGTTTGAGGCAGAAAAACCATCAGAGATTTCAGCATAACAGTGCCAAATAGATCAGACCTGTTGCTGCTGCATCATACATTTCATGCCAAAAATGAAAAGGCTTTGCACTGATGTAAAAGCACTGTCTACCAACAGACCCTTAATTCTGAACCAGTTACCCAGTTAGAAATAGATCTCTGTAACTGGGAGTCTTGAATTCCAATAGAACAGCCAACAAAGAGTCTCTACTGTCTTAAAAAGTGCCAGATTAGGAAGTGTAGTAATGCTGTATACTATTACTGTATCTATATAGAGCATAATATCAGAATTCCCTTGCATATAAATAGGGTATTTTAGTGTTCATATCCTTGCATGTACCCATGACAGTTTGGTCATAGCTAAGATATGGTGTGCCTAACCGTTGAAGGTGAAATGTAATATAGTAAAAATGTATTTTTAAATAGGCATATCATTATAGATATAAAACCAAATCTATACAAATAAGCAAGAATGAAAAACTCACATTTAGAGAAAAAGAAAATGAAAAATTATCAGATTCTATATCACCTACTTTTTCTAGATATTTAGGATCTCAACACACTTATTACCAACTTTCAGAGCCCTCCAGTGTTTGATACAGAATTTTCTCCATTTTTAAAAGACAAAAAATGTGTGCCATGGTTTTGTGATGATCCACTACAGAAATGCAGAATGTTCAAGTATCAAACTGTGTATAGTTAATAAGCCATTTCTGTCCATCCTTGCACTGCAGTCTACTTTATCAACATTGTTTTAAGTTTGCAGTTAAAACTGTTAAATCTTAAAGCAGAATCATAAAGTTTAAGAGTCTCCATCAATATCTCTGAGAAAAAAAAGGAATCTGGAATAAGTGTGACGAAAATTCATCTGAGACGAAAGAAAACTAAATGAATAGTTTGCTGCCTCATCTAGGAGCATGAAATACTTTATGGGTCTTTTCTGAAAAATCAGGAATGAGTCACTGCTTAATATAACATTTCCATATCTCCATTAAGATAAATGTTAATATATTGAAACATATCTGAGTCTTGGAAGTGATTACAAAGTATGAGGTGAAGAAACAACAATATGCATTTTGAAATGGACAGGGAGTGTGAAAGTCTTAGGGAAGAGAACACTTTCTAGACTATGATAAAGTGTTAGTAAATGGAGTCATTCAAATAACTACAGATTATACTAAAACATCTATTAGCTAAAGAAGTATCATATTGTGTCATAAATTCAAAATAAAAAATCACAGCTTATATTTGTGTAAATATTTTTTCTGCATGTGGGAATTTGCAATGTCATCCAGGCTTATCTGAGTTGCAAAATCAAGGCCTAGAATGAGTTGATTCATTCACTCTGAGTAACTACAGGTGAATCAGAATATAAATATAACAATTAAAAAAAAAAATAAATAGATTAGCTCCAGTCTTTACCCTCTTCTCCTTGAAAAAAAAAAAATTAGCTGCAAGATTTCACCCCTCTTGTCAGTGTGATGGGCTGAAATTATCTCCGGGTCACCCTTCCTTACATACTACAGCATCCCATAGGTGCTTCAGTAGCAAAGACAGACTTCCTTATAAATACACAACGCAGAAATACTCAAGTCTCAGGAATGGCTGTGAGCAGTATGATTGTGAACAGCAGCAGCACAGAGCAGTAGGCAAAGCATATTCCTTCAGACAGGCTTCCCAGAATAGCAACAACAAGCCAAAAGAAGTTCAGTCCCACTAGAGCAGAGGTGGAAAACATAAGAGGAAGATGATCTGTCTATGCATTTTGAATAAAATACTGAAGTGGTTTAAGACTGTGTCACGTGGTAGATAGCATATAACAGTCTAACTGGACACACTTACATTAGTACTGGGGGGGACAGCCACAAGGTTCCCATCTCAGTCCAACTTTTTACAATTTTGGGGAAATCATGTCTAGAATTCTCATTTAGGGCTCTCTCTAGTTATAAGTAATGTAAAAAATGCAATATTCCATCCTTATCCCAAATTCAAAGAACATAACAAAAAAGAAAAAAAAACGCAAAAAAACCCCCTCAAACCCACACCATTTTATTCATCTGTTTTGTTCTGCCTTATTTATTTCTGACTGTGTGGCAGCTGTGTAGACCATTATGCCAGCCTGGAAATTTAAATAATAATATTAAAGAAAAGAATATGTTCCAGAACTCCAAAGATTCTTGAGATATTTGGTAAGTGTGAAGTTTTCATGCTTCTCTTCTGAAAGCTGAACACATCCCTCTTTATGATGATACAGAAATTCTCAAGCCATTTCTGTGTTCAGGAAGCCTTTTCCCAGAAAGTTATTTATCTCCTCCTATAGCATTTGACAGAGTGATTTCTCAGAATATGAACTGATAATATTGTTCCCCAGAATTACTGTTTTTAAGAAATATCTCTTGACTGACATTTAATTTTAATAACTTTCCAACTTTTAGGCAATAGGAGTTATGGGCTTCATTCCCTTCAGCAAATACTTCACTTGTGTTCAGCAGAGCCTCATGCAAGCACTGCAGAGCTGCTTTTTGATTTTTCAAGGTCTGAAAAATTAAAATAAAAAATCCCTCTTGTAAATGAGGTGCAAAGTCTCAGTAAAAAACAATCCAAAAATATGAAGAATTAGCAATATGGCTCAAGGTGGTAATTTTTTCAGTGTGGCTATTTCTAATTTATTATAGCATTACAGAAGCTCCCTTTTTTTTTTTTTTTTTTTTTTTTTAACTTGCCAATTTTCCATATTAAGGCTAAAACTAAATTTCTAGTTTAAAAATGCTGGAATCCAGTTTTGGGGTTCTTATAATGTATGTTTCTAAATTGTTGCAAGATAAACTTTTTCACAAATTGCTTCACTTTTGGTAAACTGATGTCCTCTGTCCAAAAGAAAAAACATTATCTTCCAACTAGCTGAGATATTTAAGACTTTAGTTACAATTTTATGTATTTAATTTTAAGATCAAGGGTTGAAAAATGGGTTCCAAAGGTTGTCTTTCTCTTTTCTTGTGTTTTGGTTTTTTGTTGGTTTGTTGGGCTATTAAACTCAGAGATAATATGATATTCTTAGGCAACAGCTGTGGGGCCACTGTACCTGACAAACATTAAACATTAATAGGAAACTAGAGTCCTGCAAAACTTAGGATGCTTCAGGATTCATCTAACTTTTGAGGTGGGCATACTAAGCTCATTCTTACCACCCAAAGTGGAAATAGGCACAATTTGGTAGACTTGTTTTGAAGATCATCCAAAAATTTTATGAATTGTGCCTAAGGCTTCACTGACTCTTATCAGTCAGATTTTTATTAGTTACAGAAGGAGTCTATGGTGGCTGGCTCAGAATGGGATGTCTGTACATTATCAAGTGAATTCCTGATAGTCTGAGAAATGGACATGGGATTCTGCTGAGAGGTCAGAAGGACTTAGATATTATTCCTCAGCTTATCCATTACTGTTCCTCTCAATATGCGACCACAATTGTAAATTAACTGGACTGGCTACAGGGTGGTGTTCTAAAATTTTTCTCACGTATCTTAGAAAAATTATTTTGAAGTCTTTTTCAGTGTTTTTCCACCTGTGTGGTACTACCCTTCTTGCCCACCTGATGATCCATGCTACAGATGATGTAACCCATTTCTATGTTTCAGTCTGAAACTGTCAGTGATTATAAAATGCACTCAGTACAGTTACACTAAACATGTTTTGCACTTGTGATATTGTCTTTATAGATGTCAGACACTATTTTTCTTTGTAATCCAACACTGAAATTAAGTGTCCATAAATTTACATTACATTAATTTGTCACTGTAGTTAGAAATTGATATTCTAGCTATTTGCAGTAAGATAATTCTAAGAATTTCACAAAACAACTATAGACTTTTATTGATTTGTCACCCTTCTTTGATGGAGTTCACTTCCACACTACAAAAACCTACTGTGCAATGTTATCAATTGATTTGTAATGATTACTCAGAGCTGCTACTGCACTGTAAATATTAAGCAATGCAATAAATGAAGTAGAAAACCTTTTCTGCTGCCACACAGAAAAATATCCTAATGGTTCCAACTACACCGATCATTTTTAATAGTAAGGAAAGAAGCATACACTAAATCATACAAGGAGAAAATCAAAGGAACAGAAGTCTGCGAGCAACCATGATTCTCCAAGGAAATTAATAGATATTTATAAAAACATTTTACTTTGTGTAAGAAATGCTTCCTTTGCTGGATAAAAGTAAATAACTGAACATGTTTAAAGAATTTTTAAATTAAGCTATGAGATAAAAAGCATTTTAACAGTTCAAAGATTCCTAATGAGTAATACATTCTTGTAGAACAATGACAACTCCAAAGTTACTAAAAGCTATTATCAACAGATACGGCAAATCTATTGCTGACAAAGTGCATATACTGTATAAAAATTATGCTAGTGTAGGAGTTCCATCTGCATAAAATTGAATAGGATTTCAAGATTTAGTTCATGCAGTGTTATTTCTTCAACAACTCGTTTCAATCTCTGCAAACACTACTGCTCTGAAACTAATAACTTAGTAGTTAAGAAGAAAAAAACAAGACAACATGACAATACATTTCAAGTTGTTAATCAATGAATATTCCTTCTTACTTGGGCTGCCATCTTACCCCTTTACATACTTTCCCATGTGGGGGTCCTCAAAGCCCTGCATACTTAAAAGGTCAACTCACATTCTAAAAAAAGGACCTAATATTCCCAAACTTCCTGCAACTAAAGCCTTCTGCTAAATTTTAGTGAAAAGTCTACTTAAGGCTTAAGAATCTCCTAACTTGAAATGTTGTATACTCGGGAGATAAAGAACCCCACTGAGACAGCAACATTTCATTCCCCACTCTCCCACACTCATGCTATAAAGTCTGCTCCTAGTTCCAGTTCAGTCAGAGACAGTAATAGTAATACATTCGTTTCCTATGCAAATTATCATTAAAAAAATCTCAGTCTTTACCTCCTTTGCAAAATAATTTAGTTAGAACTCAGGGAGTAACAGATGTTTTTGTTTAATTGCTGAACCAAAAATCAAGGGAAGAGGAGGTGAGTGACCCCGAACAGCAAAATAAAGCACAACCACTAAAATTTTGTGTCAAATCTACAATTTCATTGTAAATGCAGGCATGCTATGCCTTCTTTATTTTAGATTGCAATAAATTGCTGAGTTGTATTGTTTTGTTTTGTTTTATAATATATTGGTTTATTTTTTATAATATAAAATATCTTTTTGGCTGAGACTTAGCTGAATTCTACCCAGGCTTGTGAGTAGTTTGAATACCCTGAATCTGCATATTTCTGATGAATTTAGTATTTTTTAAAACAGATCTGCCACTTCTAATATTATTAGTCCTATCTCATAGCTAGGGAAACCTGAGATACCCAGGGAAGTAGCTTGTCTGAATGAGTCAGCATTTTCCAGCACACCTGGGAAAACAAGAAAATCTCCCAGGGTTTCATTAAGAGCCCTACCAGTGCCCTGCCTGCACATTGCCTTTCTGCTACAGCAGATCAGAGCAATGTGGCTTACCAATACTAAGCAGCTAAATAAATTAAATCCATTCAGATATTCTGAGGTAATCTCCCTGTGGTCTTTGACAGAAATCTTGAAAATAGCCCCAAGTTAAAATATGACATTAGCTTTGGTTTCTGGCTTTTGGTTCGCATATTAGTAACCCTCAGGTTTTATATTTAAAAGAAGGAAGAATTAACTTCCACATAATCTAGAAGCTAGTTTGGGAGGAAATAAAGCTTGTTTTGCTTCCAGTCCTCCTTATTTCCTCGGTTTTGTTTAATTTGATTAGTTTGTGTGCTTTTGATTTGTACATAATATTCAAAAGCTCTTATCTCAAGCTCTAGGCATCCTTGCCATATAGTTAACAAGCAATCATGTCTTAATTATAAAACCAACAATTTAATTTTAGCTCCCACAATAAAAGATAACCAAACAAGAAAATTAATCTAACTTTTCCCATCCTATAAAGATAATTTCTTCTCACATACTTCCCAAAGATCCAGAGAAGAAAAAGTTAATGTCCAACAGATTTTTCTTCAAGTTAAGGAGTAGGTTCAGAACAAATCAAGGGACTTCACATGGACTGCCAAACTTTATTAAATTAAGAGAGATCTGCTCAAAGATTTTTTATGATCATGTTATCTGTTTGGAAAGACAGTCAGGGTCCTATATTAAAAGTGACTCTATGCTGGTCCAGAAACGAGCAGAGTCAGAAGTGCTATGGACTAAAATAAAGAAGCATGTTCTCACTCGCATCTTCCAGGCCTTATAACAAGATGAAACAGATAAGAGGAATAAAACATTAGAAGGATAGATGTATGTCTGGCAAAGAAGGCAAGAAAAGACCTAGAGACTTCACCAGTGAAGCAGCCCAGTGTATACACACAGCTTTTTATGAAGGGAGGAGGAAGTAAGAATAAATTTACAGCTAATAATGCCAGAGTAAATTCAGCTACTCCTGGATTTCTTGGAATTTTATCAGGCAGATCCTGCAACAAAAATAACAACTACAAAACCTCTCCATGTAAGCAGTTTTATAAGATCCAGGTTGAAGTACTCTGTAAACTTCCATGGTACTTATTGGCACTCCAGCCAACCCCAGTTTCAATTGACGTGTAAGTTTTTGAGACAATTCTTGCCAAAAATCCCTGGTACCATCTGGTATCCTAAGACCATACTACGAGGGGGACTGGATGACACCATATGGATGCTAAGTAAATTCAAAACAAACACCAGGATGTGGTTCTTCGTGCAAAAGGTAGCTGAGCTATGAAACATTTTGTGAAAGGTTGTTAAAAGTTTACATAAGCTCAAGGCAATGACTGATTTGTTCACGGAGATCTGTTGAGGGCTACTAAAAAGGCAGAAAGTATATACAACTCTGGAAGTTCTTGAGATGAAAGTGTTTGGAGGTTAGAAGAGTGCTGTAAGAGAAAGTATCGTATATTCTTGTCCAGGTCTTATGTTCTTATACTCTTACATTTACACTTGTTTCTGACCACTTTCAGAAATAATATGAAGCTAGATAGATAGGCCTTTGATCTGTTGCAGCATGGCCATTCTAACGTTTTTTATACTTAAAGTCCAGTGTAGGAATTAAGGGAAAAACAAAACCTGCAGAACAACAAACTGTAACTGAAGAAAAGAAAAAAAAAAATCTGTCAAATGAATGAAACGTGAAATAATCACAGCAAAGACTTTGTGTGTGTGAAGTTGTATTCTCCACTTGAAAATATTGGAATAAACATTTAGTGCTTAGATGTTCTAGATTTACTTTTTACCAAAGTTAATTCAGAATTCTGTACTCGATTTGTTATTGTCTTCTTAATTTCTGCTCACAAAACAATATGGATTGGTATACAAAAATGTAGCAAAAGCTCTTATGAAAGTCATAGAAAGAAATGTATTTTGGCCTACACTTTGTCTGAAGTGTTTTTATCACACTAATGAAACTACTAATTCATTACCTAAGGCTTGAAGAAATAAAAAAATGTGAATATACATAGAATTCAGCCAGAATGAACCTGCTTTGTATTTTAGCCTTCTAGCAGAAACTGAATTTAAGAATAATGACCTGCATTTCCCAGGTTTGATTGCAAACAGTGAACTGAACTGAAATTTCCCCCTGTCCTTTTCTCCAGAAAGGAATTTTTAACATGATGATGTTTATTCCTAACCCTGAGCAAATATTCTGAAATGTCTAGAAGCACTGATTCAAGAATATCTTACTTTTTTATTTGTTATGAAATGTTCCCTGTATACAAGGAAATATGTTTCCAGTGAGGAAGCATGGATGTGCCTGTCACAGGATATTCAGCAAGATGAAATGAGTTATAGCAGAAAAGAATTCTGCCATTGGAGTCCTACTGACTTTAGGCAAGAGACTTCTGGGAACAATGTCTAGAAGCACTGATTCAAGAATATCTTACTTTTTTATTTGTTATGAAATGTTCCCTGTATACAAGGAAATATGTTTCCAGTGAGGAAGCATGGATGTGCCTGTCACAGGATATTCAGCAAGATGAAATGAGTTATAGCAGAAAAGAATTCTGCCATTGGAGTCCTACTGACTTTAGGCAAGAGACTTCTGGGAACAACTTTCCCCAAAATAAGAATTTTGAGTTTAATTTTAATGTAATGCCTCAAGAGTGTGTTTTTGCAAAACAGGAGCTCTTTGTAAGATTCCAGAATCTCCCTATACTGCCCTCACCCCCTGCAATAAATAAATCACAAATACTATGGTAGGAACTGCAGTACGGAAGGATGCTTTTCCAGTCATGTGGTCATGCCCTTAATTCCCTTCCCAGAGTTCAAACTGGAAATCACAAAAATAAATAAATATAAAAGGAAACGAGGAAGGAATGTATGTGGGGACATTATTCCAGCTTTATACACAGAGGAGGATTACCAAATATAATGAAATCCATCAGAACTTTAGAAAAATACAACTATTAATCTTTGCATTTGTAAAGCAAGATAATTAACAAGTGTACACAACACAGCTGACATACCTGGAAAGAGCAATTGTTTTCTTTGTTCTTTATGAGTGAGTTGGGGGGAATTTCTTCTAAGCTTCTTTGCTTCAGTAGGCATATTGAAATTAATTTTCAGCTTTTTTCTCTCACATTTTCCAATTACATAACAACATCTGTTTAACATGGACTTTTTATGTCAAATTAATTTCTATATTTATTTTGCATTTGTAATCACCATTTGTTAAAAATGCATCCTTGCACTTAAGGTTCAACTTTGCTTTCCAATTTTTGAACAGCTACTCCCATTGACTTGATTTTTAATCAAATGAAGTTAACAGCTATTTGAAAGTTTGCTTGGAAAAAAACTAGTGTCAGGGAGGTCAAGATAGATTCCATTCCTTAACCTCACTTAAATTCACAACACATTCCTCCTTTTCCTATCTTCTGTATTTTATTCACAGATCTGAATAAATAAAAAATAATGATATTATGCTGACTTGTAGCTGCACTGAACAAGTTGCTGTTTGGAGGTCACTAAGTACCCACTTCCACAATGAGCAAGTTGAAATACTGTAGCCAGTATCTGAGATGACTTTGTCTTGGGAATCAATGCCATAAATGTTCCTACACAGTTTGTTTTCAAGGCCAAATGAAGAACTAGAGGGATTCATAAGCAGTTCTATTCATAAGTTCATAAGTTCATAAGCAGTTTTATTTTTAGCAGTTCTCGATGTTACTGTTTGAATCTTTCATGACGGTGATACACAAAAGTACAATATCATCAAATATCATATTATATCCATATTTCTCTGAACGGTGAGGGCTCAATGAAGCCACTTTGGGAGCTGTGAATGAGCACGCAGATCTTTTTATCTCTCTGCAGTGCTAGTCCCTGTGTTGGTAGGACTTTAATCCCTTGGCTAAAATTGCAGTACGAGACAGAGCTGGGTCTTTTCTATTCCCCCCACCACCCACTAGACCTCCTCCTCTTCCATTCATCCCACAGACAGGAATTAGGCCATCAGTGTTTTGACTGTGTATCACTCTAGGTGGTGGGCAGACATGATTGAAGAGATTGTGTTGACTGGGGGCACAGAATAATGAATTGCTGAAGGACTTGTGCCACAGAGCTGAAGAAAATGAAAATGGGGGAAGCAGAAGGCACAGGAGACCTCCCACAAGCAGACCAGGACAGTATCTATAGCAAGACTAAAGCCACCTGGTGTCTTTATCTAATGCTCTATGGCTTCAAACACCCCCAGGACACACAGGTGAAATTCAGAAATAAAGAGAAACGACATGAATAATTCAGTTCTAAAACAATGTTATTCCTTGAGGGACAGTCTCTTGAGTTTGGGTGTATGAACCATGTTACTTAAACTCTTTGATTTGCCTGGGCCTTTCACAGTTTTAATCCAATTCCTATTTTCATGGCTTCACATACCATACTGGTAGGCACCTTATAAATGCAAAGTATTTGTGATGAAATAAAATGAGACTTTGAAAGTAGAACAGAAGTGACATGAGTTCCTTAGAAAAAGTGTGTTTGATCACTCTGCCCTTCTTAATAATTCAGAAGAGTTTCACCTCCTCCCTTCAAAATGAATGTTCATCACAAATCATTTTGCCTGGTTGCATTACTGCTGTGTGCTCTGTTATGGTCAGGATTCTGCATGGAATAAAATAAAAAAGCGAGGGATTGAATCTTTGTGTGATACTCATCACATAACAATAAGGAAACTTATCTGTATCTGTTTAACACCTACCCTTTTTAATCTTATTTTCTGTCCCACTTTTAACTGTTGGAATCTATTTAGATTTAGAAGACAAAGGGGCAATATGTGAAGGTCTGGCAGGAATTAGGCAGTCAAGGCTCTTTTAGTAAAGCCTGAACACTGCTGTTCCTCTCAACAGGGATCTGGCAGGGACAGGCCAAATGAACAGGGACTGGCCAGCTGGAAAGTAAGAAGTACGGACTTTTTCCCAACAGAATGCAGGTGTGTAAAAGAGAAAAAGTTGTTCAAGGGCTATTCAATAAGTTATTCCTACCCAAAAATATTTCCATGTTACCTTCAATCTTTTTTTATGATAGTGTCATGGTTTAACTCCGCCCAGCAACTAAGCACCACACAGTCGCTCACTCATTCTCCCCCGCAGTGGGATGTGGAAGAGAATCTGAAGAGTAAAAGTGAGAACACTTATGGGTTGAGATAAGAGCAGTTTAATAATTTAAATTAAAAAAAAAAAAAAAAAAAAAGAAAAAAAAAAGGTTAAACTTGTTTCACTTCCTGTCCATGTACCTAAGCTGCCCCCATTCAGGAATTTTCGCTGATGGACTACTCAATGCCGCCTTCTAGGGAGAAACATTTTTTCCTTACTAAAGGGAAAATACACACTACTGCGTTGCAATTGTTCACTTCTGTATACAGTCTATTTTGGTATACATAACTTATTACAGATACCCCAAACCTTTAGGTTTTGTAGCCAAGACTTTAATAGATTTCATGCTTGAACTATTATTACTATGACATTTATGAAAATACTTAGCAATAACTAAAACATCAGTGTATCAACATTATTCTCATACTAAATCCAAAACACAGCACTATACCAGCTACTAGGTAGAAAACTAACTCTATCCCAGCCGAAACCAGGACAGATAGGTTCCTCCTTTCTAAATGTACCGTTGACTTCATGGAAACGCTGTCAAATTCATGACATGTTAAGAGCACTGTGTTACTTCGGTTCTCTTCTTTAAAGGATCTACTATA
>NW_009232759.1:0-40622 GCF_000690835.1 Fulmarus glacialis
GAGACACTGACAAGCAGCAACCCATTAAGTGCCGTTAGGGGTGGCTGTCCTGCACAGGTGTTCCTCAATTTCAAGAGGCCTAAATCCAAAGGTGAGTCCAAAAAGCCAGAGGGCATACAATTGCATTGCACCTTAGCTGGGATATCACAAAGGGCTCCATTTTCCTCATTTCTTACATGAAGAGCAGCAACAAAAACCCCTCTGAATCTCACTACTTACAGCGTCATTTTTACAGATCTTATCTAGCTCTTCTGCATCTATAAATAAATGGCTTATTTATAGATGACAGCATTTGGATCACTCATGTTGCTGAATCACGTAGAGACATGCATTCACGAAACAGCTCCTGCCCTAAAAATCTTGCAATCTGGCTTAATATAAAATGCAATAAATAAGTAATGAGATTGTGCAGCTGCTTAGACAAATAGAATTTCTGTTTGACGTCTTTAGGAAGTTTAAGCTTTTATATGTGTGCATTATATAGATAAATATATGTGTGTGCACTTACATTTCAATCCATTGTCATGTCATAAATTCTTGGATTTCTTTTTCATCTGTTTCCTGTTCACTTCTAAGGAAAACACTGATCCTGGGACTGCTGCCCGTAACAGTCGTCACCTGCTTGTCTGTCAACTGAGATGTTTAATGAGCTGTACAGCACACAATCTGACCCATTAGTTTTACTTATGCCACACAAAAAGCAACTCAGATTCCTGAAGGTTAACCACATCCCTTTGATATGAATTTTGCAGAACACGCAGGAGTGACCACAAATTTTTTGTCCACACTGTCACCTACCCCTGTGCCATAGTCTGTTTTTCTCTATGGGAATAGGAATTTTCAGGCTTTGTAAATTCATTTAATCACCAATGTCTCTAGAACCGTGTATTAGTATTTTATGTTATGGCTATTATCTGGCCAGTAAACAGTAGAACTGAAAGCCAAACTCATTTCATACGAGTCAGAGAGGCAACCTGAGACCATAATGAGTTTCTGCCACTGTCAACCACAGCTGGATTCAAACCAGATGCTAACAGCTGAGAGGCTCTTTAGCCTGTTATGGATCTTCTAAGCCACCCAGTCTCCAGTCTTTGCCAGTCTTGTCTGAAGATTATCGAAAAGGGAATCTATAGCTTAAGGAAATTCTTCCTGGTTCAGTAAAGTCTGGTGGGTAACTGTACTCTGCTTTGCTTTGTCTTGACCCCAATTACTAAACACTGATAAGGATCGGGAAGTAAGTGGTTGTATTATTTAACAAATGAAAGGTCAAAAACGCTGCTATTCAGCAAGGTCAAAGGTTACCATCACTGTTATTAAACAGTTTGAAAGCAGTTTCTCCCATCCGTTGCCATCCCACGCTCAAACAAGGAGCTGCTCAGCAGTTGGGCAGCCAGGAGGGAAGAGAGGCACCAGGCATCATTCAGCTGGCCGCTGGCTAGGTGGCTTTTCTCCAAGACCTGCTTCAGGGAGGGAAGGTGCCATCCTCCAGCAGTGCGCAGCAGCTCCCATCGGAGCACTGAACTCTCCTGCCTTTGCCCAGAACACGCATGTACCTGTGTGCCAAACAGCTCCTCCCAGCTCCACCCTGTTAGAGCTGGCATCCTTTTGGGTGAGAAATCAAACTCAGTTTCCCTTCCACTCGTCTCAGGCAAGGTGCTGAAGCTCACAGAACTATTTGCAGCATCAGAGTTAAACATCTTGAAATACATGTACGTTACCGCTGAGTGCGCAGTGGCTCCTGTTATGCTTGCACAGCTTTATAAAACGTATGAAAATACTTTTAGTGATGTAGTAGGAAGTGAGCTTCCTTCATGTTCTTTAGTATACCTCCTTTCACGAGAAGGAAAAATAGTTATTAATCCATGTCACCATTTCTGCTAGTACAAATTAAGAAGGCTGCCTTCAAAATACTCTTGCAGGACAACTGTAGCACTGTCCTTAACACCCATGAGGCTGACACTGCTCACAGGTTATACTGCTATCCATCATCCAGGTCACTTCTTCATGTGGTGGAGACAGTCTGCAGTTGGTTCTGATGCAGCAAGAAATAGATAGGGATTATTCCTCCCAGGTGTGTTGAATATAAAGTCTGATTGTCCTCCCAATATCTCAAAAGTTCAGATATTCTGGTTTCAGAAACATTGTGGCTTTGAATAATTTTCCTGCATGTAAGTCATTACTGTATAAGGCAAATAGGATAGTAAAAGGTAGTAAATTAGAAAGGGAAGTACAGAGTTTTTCTCAATAAGGAAGGCATGATAGATGGCTGCTTGACAGAAGGGGAGGAGATTGTGGATGACGAACAGCTGAACAAACTTCAAGAACTGCAAAGCGAAGCCTTGAGCTATGCTGAGCATAAAGTAATGAACTGGAGCTGAGTAACAGTTTAACAGCAACAGAAGGGACCAGGCGTGTCCCTACCTGGTATAATACAGGCACTTTCCTCTGTCTTGGAGACTGTACTAAATATGGCAAAACTCTGGGAATACTTTAACTGCAAACTGTTCAGAGAAAAAGGATGTGGGTCTTTTGGCTTGTCTGGGACCAGTGCCATTTTCTCTATTAATGAGACCTGAGCTAGCTGTGTGCAGTCACTGGGAGTCTCGGAGAGGAAGGGGTGAAGGTGCAATGTGTGCTGTGGGCTGGGCTTCTCCACATCTGGAATCCCTGCAGTAGCATTCTCAATAACAAGTCAGCAAGAAATCAGGCTAGTAGGTCAGGATGGGAACAGCTGCGCTGAGATAAAGAGGAAATCTGCAGGATGACTGTGACAAGCCTTCCCTGGAGATTCTCTTTGGCATGATCCTGGGCAGGCAGTATGCCCAAAAAAAGTGGTTATCCTGCCCTATTTGGGAAAAGACAGACACAAGAGCCAAAGAGCTTTGTGATTTTTGTGACATGAAGTTTTCTATGTCTTTAAGGTTCATTTCATGCTTTTCATCACTCCCCTAATAGCATCTATCTTCCTGACTGCTCTTGGCACAGGGGACAGGTAAAGAGTTTACTGGGATAAGAAGTACCAATGTGCTGATTATATTATCTTGCCTGGGCATCACATGAGTAACTGTGATTCTTCCAGCTGGCAACTGAACACACACGTCTGTCTTTGTGTTTTTCAGGTACCTGGAGGGGTGAGATGCAGCCCTCTGACCTTGTGCCCACCATGCTGCCAGTCAAACTGCCGACAGGCTGAGCGGGAGGATGCTGTTGAGGAACCCTGGGAAGGGAAAAACAGCACGGTAAGAAACTGCTATTTAAGCATAGTCCTGACTGTGGTTAGGCTTCAGGAGGATTTAATGCATTCATATAGGTATTATCCACATTTCAGGCTGCCCATCATCCTAATGTCTTGGCACTAGGAGTTAATATATTCACAAATAACTAATACAAGTTTTTTTAGACATCCTAAGCAAGGATAGGCATTGCATGAAAGATTGCCGAATTGTTTTGGTGATTCCCTGGAAGCAGCTTGCTGACGATGATCCCTGGTCTTTACGAGTTCAATTTTTAGGACTGACAATTGTCTCGTCTCTACAAGCTGCAGTTGCTACAGTGAAATGGTGGAAGAGAGTGTCTTACAGTGGCAGGGACCTGAATGATTGAGGCTTTTGAGAGCCATGACCAAGACGACGTATCACAGAGAGGAATGAATCAGCAGCCATGAGTAAGCACAGTCTTAGTGTAACAAGGTTTAATCAACTTGTCCTTGGAAGAAAGGCCAACAAGTCTGCAGCTTGCAGGTGGCTCCAGGCAGAACCTTTCTAACCATTAAGCACAGGGGCAACAAAGACCTGGGTGATGCGTGAGAAAAGCATGTGGCAAGCTGACGGTGGGATGAGCATTTCTGGCCTACTGCCTGAGAGCCCGGAGCAGAAGTGAGGAAGTGGATCCAGGGGGACTCTGGGATCAGAACAATTGACAAGGCAGATCTCATTAACTAAAGATGATGTTTTCAGAAAACATCTTTCTTCTAGTAAGCTTTGCTTTTATCTAGGCAGAGCATATTCCCGTTGGAGACATCCACGTCTCTCCCTTTGCCAGATAGTCAGAGAGAACTGGCCTTTTCTCATTTACTTTCTATATAGTGATTGATATTTCCAATGCCTTTTTTTTTTTTCTCAGGAAAATACTTCCCAATCTGAAATTTCTGCTTAGTCTCAGGCACCTGCTTAGAACTATTAACCTTTAAAAATGTGCAGGAGCCAGAGACCAACTCAGGTGGGGTGGGTGGCTTCAGATGACCGTCTGCGCCCTCCAAGCATCAAACACCCAGAGAGGCATTTGCATCCCTTTCTCTGGGGTACTGACTCTTGTCAGCATAGCTCACAAGAGCTCATCCTCTCAGCAAGTCTTTTGCCTTTGTGTGGATTTGCTCTTCCCACCTGCTGCTGAATTGCTTTGTTTGAACAACCCAGCTGCGTTGTGCTGACACTTTTGTGTGGTTTCTTTTCCCAGTAATAGAGTTGAGTCAGGTAAATTGTACCTGAAAAGGGGAGGAAAAGAGGGCTCCCTGCACAGCATCTGCTGCAGAGTCAGTCCCTCCACATGCAGCATGTGGTCCTTGCCCAGCCAGCCTTGCAGTTGCGCTAACAAAGGAGGGTTTTCCTCGTTTTTACTGCAAGACTGAAAAATATGTACTTTCTAGTTCTAGAGAAAATGTTACTCCTCTGAAATTTCCAGCCTTTCTTTCCCGGCTGTGCTCAGTTCTGGGCAGAGATTGAGGAAATCTGAGATGACCCAGGAGAGAGAACAGCAGAGACCTCTGCCTAAACTGTTTGAATAGCTAATACCCTTTCCAAATACTGGCACCTGGGAATCCTTTAATGACTTGGATGGTGCTTTGGGTAGACTGAATATCTCCTTTCAGAAACAAAGACTTATTATTATTATTTATTTATCTGCCTTAAATCTTACAAGCAGTTAGAAAGTAACCCTTTCTTGTATTGTATTCCTGCCCCTGGAGGATCATGCTGGATATCATGAGGCCAAAATGTGCTCTCATTTACTCTCATTTAACAAGAAGTGTAAGTCTATATTAGGGCAGATACTTCAGATTTATGTCAAATTTTCAAAGAGCAGAATTTGTCCCTATTCATTTAGTAAAATCTTAAGCACACACTGCCCGTTCAGAAGGGAATTATATATGAAAAATGGCAAATATTAAATGGATGTGTGCCTCCAACATAGCTATTGAAAAGCTAAGTAATCATTTGTAACTGAGAGGAGCAGGGTTGTCACTGAAAGAAGTAATAGACCACCCTGTAAAATGTATTTTATCCTCTGTGTTGGGAAATTGTTTTAATCAGCTGAACTTTTATTGACATTTCTTTGTTGACAGAGCTCCGGTAGGAGAAATTTTTCCTTCTTGTCTGCTTACAGACTCCTACATGATCTAAAGAGAGAATGCAGTCTGTGGTTTCATGGGCATGCATGAAGACTCTTCTTAATAACCTGATCCAGAGTCATAATCCTTTGAAATTTGTTTCCTACCTCTCTCCTTCTTGCCTTGATTTGTTTATCATTGTCTGCATCACTCCTAAAACCTGATTAACTCTATAAAATCATAATTTGTAGGCTTGAGCCACACAGTTCCTTGCAGACTCCAACCTTTCTTGGTTTGATCTCTTTTCCAGTTCTCTGATCTTTAAATAAGTGACGGAATTTATAGCAAAAAAGCAAACAAGTAAGTGCTGCAACTTTAGAGATTTTCTTTCACATGAGCCTGGCTTACACCTGTAAACTGCAAAGGTAGAGAGTTGTTCTAGGTTTGTTCAGCACCTAGCAGAATTAATCCTCCCCCTAGTCTCACTTGTGGTCTTCAGTCTGTACGGGAATACAAGTAGTGTCACATATAATAATGACGACAATGACTACCAGCTTGGTTTCCTGCAGTAATTGTTATATTTGCCTTTGCTTCTACCAGCCTCTACCTTAGAATTTCACAGCATAGTGACCTTGTCCAGCAAGGTCACTGCAGATCTGAGCTGGGGAAGTTTCCTCAATGACAGTAAGAGAAACCACATGCCCAAGCCCCCGCTGTGAGTTTGTCAATGCAGCAGCACAGCACTATGCCAATGGAAAATGGGGTGGGTCTCACACAGTCAGTTGTTTGGGCTTTGTAGCCAGCCACAGGGCAATTTCATGCTCGCAACAACCTTTGAAGCAGAGAGGTGCATCTGAACTGCAAGGCCTGGGACTGTTTTCCAGCTCGGAGGCCGAGATGTGCACTGCAGTTACATCCTGCTTGTTTGTCAGGATGCAGCCTAGATGTGTAACTGTCTGCCCTCTCTTCTCTTTCCTTCCTGCCATGATTCCTGGTTTCCATTGGAAGGAAAACTGGGATTGAAGGCAGGGGAGTGGTTGCTGTGGTGGACTCCTGGTTTAGACAGCCATAGTGTCTCTTATAGTTCACCTCAGACTAATAACAACACATCGCAAATCTTGACCTGGCACAGTAGAATCACTGTGGGATGGGCTGTTGCCAACTTTTGAGCACCTGAGACGTGCAGACTTGGACTACAGCGGTGCTTTTGAACCAAATTCCCTTTCCCAGAGAACCTCCATGAGGCAACCTTAAGCGCTGTTTGTTTTACAGCTACCAATACCAGCAGGGATGAGTTAGGGTGTAATTGTTTCGGGAGAGAGCTATTCGGGTCAGTACTGACTGATCTGGATTCCTAGTTCTAGGACTTCAGTGGGTCTCTGTGTGTAAATGCTTAATCATTTTCAAAATACAAAACAACTTAATGTTTCCTTTTCATTTGACCACAGCTTTATTTTTGCTCCTGTTAACCCAGAATCACATCTTGGCAGCTTGAGATCATTTATCTTTGAAATGATGGGCCACAGCTGTATGAACTTGGCTGAGGGTAGGTGAAAGCTGCAGGCTATTTCAAAACATTATCCACTTGATGTAAGCAGAAATAGGAGCTCAGGTAGGCTGTTAGATGTGTGTATTGCTGAGTGGTTGGAAGAATTGTGCTGTGAAAAAACTGAAATCAGAAACTGTGTCTGGGTTAAAATACAGTTTAGTGACAGCCAGGGGCTTCTGGTTGAAGCCTAGGTCTGGCAGAAGTCAGTAGCAAAGCTTTCATTGATTTTGCTTGATCAGGACCTCATCTGTAGAGCGCAAATGAGGAGCCAATGGAACAGCAGTAGCAGCAACAGCAGTAGCAGAAACAGCAGTAAAACAGTTGTGGTAAGGTGGGGTATGATGCTCGATGTTTTGCATGAGAAACAAAATTATAAACTTATATACTTGATGAGAAAGTTAAAGTGGTTATGAGATGGCTACATGCTCTGAAGAAAAGCTGTAAGATAACATCATGGTAGACGATTAGAGCATGACCTGGGCTTTGGTCATTTGGAGTACCTCTCTCCCAAAGAAAGCTCACAGCTGCTCCACATTACTGACTAATGTGGACTCCTAAGGGGAGAGATGCCTCACAAATTACTTGTTGTGAGAGCACATCAGCGTGGTTCAAACTCCCAGAGGAATTCTGGTTACAATTATATAACAATGCTAAAGTCCATTGAACTGATTGCTCAAGCCACAAGTAACCTTGGCTGATGACTAGCTCCCTTGTATGCTGTAGAAATCCTACCTTGTAAACATCCGTAGACTTCGTACTCACCAAAGCAGCCCCCCTGTTCCCTCAGTCTGTAGTAAAAACATCAAGGCACTCATTCCTACCCTATAAGAATTGGTTTGGGAGAGGGCAGCATGCAAGAAATCTCTTTTCTGTTTAGTTTAAATAGCACCTACTTGGGTGTTATGAACATCTCGTGAATAGTAACATTATCATTTCTTCTCTCCTCCACTGTTTTTAAACTGAGAGATGTAACGCTAATAGAACCTGAAGGTAGCAAGGGAGGCTTTTGTTTGTGCATTTAGTAAGCACTTCTCTTTTTTTAAATCATATTTTGTAAGGATTCTTTCTTTGCAGGGTTATGACTAGAAAACACCTGGGGTGGATGATGAAATCTCTCTCTCTCTTAGATGCTGTGTTCCAGAAACAGATGTGAATTGTGTTCTATGGGCAACTCATGTCGATTTTTTTTAATTGTTACAGTGATTGGGTCAAAAAATAATGGGACTAGTGAAGGTAGTCGAGACAGCAGGCCTGTGAAAGTAGGGAGCAGGCAAGCAGAGAATGTGGATTTCACTGAACTGATTTGGTACAGCAAAAGCTTGGTAGACAGTGCCCTCTTTGTTCCACAAAGAAGAATGCATCCCTCTGAACCTTGCTGTTGCAAGAAGTAAGCAAAATTTTGCTTAGTATGTTGAAGAGATGCCAGCCGTTCAGCCTGGCCTGCTTAATGTTTATGTGTTTGGAAATCCTATGCAAGTCAGGGATCCTCCAGCCCAAAGTGGAGACCGCAACAAATATTTGAGCATAGACTTTTGTGTCCTTGCAGGGAGATCTAGCAGACATGGACACGCAAGCCTTTGCCAGCAGAAATAAAGAGGGGCTTTGACCCTCTATAGGAGCACCAGAACTGTATCTACTTCAAATGCTGTTTTGTTGAAAGGCTCTTGGAATTTGGAGCCTTTGCAGGACCCAAATGCAGGGATCCAGCAGGATCCTCAGTCGTTATATTCCCTGTGCCTCTACTAGAGTTCAGCCAGGCTTGTCACAAACTGGAACTGTCTCTGCTCTCCTCATTTTTGTAGCAACAAGAAGATGGGTTTTTTTGGGGAGCCCTCCTGTTTGAAAGAAACAAAACACGGAGGTGCCAGGGGCTGAGAGCAGAGTTTTCATGCTGCAGGAAAATACAAAGTTTCTGGGCTTAGAACAAACCTGCATGGGAAGGATCTGGAATTAGCCTTATTGCCCAATGCTGTGGAAATGCGTGTGGTGGACAGGCTGCACTCGGCATCGGGGGATGCAGCAGCTGCTGTGCCTGGCGCACACACTCAGGTGCTACAGAGGCCCTCAGCTCCTCGCAGTTCCAGGAACTGGAGGAAGAGGCAGCCAGGAGGAGCAAAGAAAACACAGACTGAATAATCAGGAAAAGAAGATAAACTGTGCTGAGTGGCAGCTGGTCTTTAGAGAACAGGCTGTGTAAATACCCCGAGGGCCTTGTGCATCATCCCTGGGAAGCTAGTCCCCGGAGAGGGACTCAGCTGGATCACCACGCCACGCCACATTGGAGGTATGTTTACTTCTGCACAGCCCTCAGTGTTTCCTGTGAGAACATTCCCCTGCTCATAACCAATATATGCTGACCTTTCAACAAGCAATGTTTCCTTTCTGTGTCTATACACATCTGTCTGTGCCAGAAAAAGCCTCCAAATAAATTATGTGCTGCTCGTCCTCTTCTAGGCACAGAAGGCAGAGGTGCAGTCCAGTCCCACTTTTCCCACTGTCGAGTGGGGAGGCCAGCCACCAAATAACAGGATTCTTCATTTTGTTTTCCATGCATAGTGTAGTTTCTCTACCTGTATGTTCTTATACTGGAAGCAGTTTGTAGGAAAAACTTGTTTGGAATAATTTTCGGCATCATATATACTGACAGCTCTACACTGATACTGTTGCAGTGGTCAGGACTGCAACTGCGTGACTTTTGGAAGAGGGATGCAGCTTGCCAGCGCAGTGAAGTTTCAGTGCCTGCTGCTAATGTTGCTTCTGGCTGTAACTGTGCAAACTATCATTCAATGAATATTTAACAAAAGGTATCACCAGTTTGCCCTTCTAATTTACCCTTAGGTCCATTTCGTGTCTGGTATGTCCCTTTCTTTTTCTTTTCATCCTTTGCTGCATTTCTCTCTTCTTTCTCTGTGTCTGTCCCCCCCCGGATCTCCAGCAATGTGCCTGGTTACGTTCATTCCCTGCAATTCAGTTGTACTGGTAGACTTGCCAGTGCTGGAGGCGCACAGCAGTGTTGGCACTGGCTTTGACATGATCTCCAGTGATCTTGGCAAAAGAACTGACCCCAGCCTGGAGCTGTGGGTTTCCTTACGGCCCTCTGCAGAGGCCCCATGGAGCAGGGATGGGCAAAGGAGAGGAACAGCTGAAATGATTTACTATCAAACAGTTGCTTTGTAGAAGCTGAGGTTTGGGTCAGAAGACCAGTGCTGTCAAAGCAGCACTTAGGTGCCTTCTGGCCCTGCTCAGAGCTTGGGCTGTAGCTGTTGTAGCAGTGAGACGTTTGGTCTTGCACCAACCAAATCCTTGGGCTTTCTTCCACTGTCCCTAGGCTGCAGTTTCCACCCTCCTCTTCCACACTTTTGGTACCTGTCATCACCCAACACCTGGTTCAGCAAAGGAGCTGTCTGACAGAAAATTTTCAGTGACTGATTTACTCTAGGAAATCAATAAATAAGAAACTCTTCCTAGTACGGTCTACACCAACGGCCTGTCAAGCATACTGCAGTGCTATGGGCACACTGTGCTTGCTCCCTGATGCAGACAACATCCCTGCTCTAAGAAACTGTCAGTCTGATTTAGAAATGAAAAATGGCAAGAGGCAGTGAGGAAGAAGAGAGAAGATATGCTCCATGGCAGGGATCTGCCCACTGTCCAAAGCACACATGTTACTTAGAGTGTTTATTTCGTGCAGTGAAAATGAACTGGGGATTAACTGTTGTCTTTACTCTGCAAGTAAGAGGCAGGTAGTAGAATCAAACCAGGGAGTAGAAAACAAATGTAAAGAAAGAACTTGGATGTTCAGAAAAGGAGGTGAAAGGGACTAATCGCGTGGTGACTCCTGGGATCTACTGCTGCCCTTACTGTCCCACTCTAAGATCCATACAGTGTCAGCTAAGGATCTGAGTCATCCTCTTGTTTATTGGCTGTTGATGGTGCCCACAGGCTCTAAATGAGAACAGATAATTATTTGCATTTACTGCAGTACAGGGAACTGCTGCTGTGGATCAGAATCCAATTGTTCTAGGAATACAAACAAACAGAAAACACAGAAGCACAGAAATAAGCAAAGTCGCTTTCAGTCTAAGTAGGTAAAAGAAAGAGCTGGAGAGAGAAAGCATTATCACCTCCTTTTCATGGATGGGAACTAGAGCGTTAAGAGATCAAATAACTTGCTCAAAGTCATAGAGAGGGTGGGCCAGGAAGTGAACCCAATCCATCACGACCCCTTGCTTGCAATCCCATCTCTTCTTTGCATAAGGACTCTGCTCCACCTGTGCAGGGAATGCAGTCATTTAGCTACCGGGCAGTAGTCTGAAAGGGAGCATAAAACTCCCGTTTTGGGATGTAAGTTAAGTTGTAGTTTTTATAAGGTATAAGAACTAAACTTTGGCATTTCTGTAAGAACTGATGCTGCTAATGACTGGCTACTCAATTCCATGGACCCATAAGAAGGACTCAGTCAGATTATTTCTGTGTTTATACTCGCTTGCACCTGCGACTTGCCTAAATCTGACAATTTACAGGAGGTGCAATAACCACCTAAATACTAAGGGCGATGTTTTAGGACAGGAAATCAGGGGAGCTAAAGACTTGGAACAAATCTCTGTTTTGGGCTATCTGTTTTTAACAGAGACTGTCTTGAACATCCTCTTGAAGAAAGTCTGTCTGGAAGTTGCTCAGGGATGGAAAAGACAGCTTGTTTTTCCAGAGGCTGAAGTGGTTGCAGCCACTTGTTGTACTGCAGGTGGGCAGTGGGCACGCAGCTGGTGGCTCCTGTGAGCCCATCAATTTGCCATTGTCGTCACAGCTGCTGGAGATCCATTCCTGCATCCTGCCCTCTGTAAACAGCCGCTCATAACCACAAAGCATCAAGCGTCTCTGGTCCAGCATCAGCTCAGGGAGCCAGAGAGCTGCTTGCTGAAAGCTGCCTTCTGTTTGCTTGCAGACGTGTCAATATTTACTGAGTGAGGCCCCACTTTTGCCCAGCTGGAGCATGACAGCTTTGCCACTCTTGCACTCAGTGGCCCTATCTTCCAGCATTAACATCAGGAGGTGATGAGTGACCAGGCTGGCCTGATAAATGAGAAGAGATCTGCAAACAGAGAACAGCAAACACTTCCTGGGGGGCTCAGGACACCTGCTGAGAAAGATGTTCTTTTTTGCAAGGGTCAGGTAGCATATGATGCTCTATCAGGAGCGACACAGGAAAGGTGCTATTGGTGGCGTTGGGTGCTGGGGAAGCTGCAAGCAGGGGTAAGCGGTGAGCTGTTAAGGTGGCCCCGCAGGGAAGGTACGGTGCAATCTCAGAGCTCTGGCCATGTCGCTGGGCTTTCAGCAGAGCCCTGTGAGCGCAACAGCCTAGAGCATGAGGCAAAGAGAGGGGAAAGACAGTCCAAGAGGTGCACCAGGAAGGTTGACTCCCTCTCCTCTTTCTGACTATACAGGGGATGGGGAAGGCAGGACGCAGGATACACTTGCAGGGAAAGTGCCGTCACAGGCTGGAAGGCAATGAGCTTCACTGCACGGTTACAGCTGCAGTTCCTCAGTTATCAAACGTGTATGAGTGAGCCATTATATGCAAATAAAAATCAAGAGGCCAGTTTCTGCCATTAAGTCTTCAAGCTTAATTATCTGGGATTTCACAGCTATTTGCGGATACTGTAGTGGTAGGCACATTACAACTAATGGTTTGAACTTGGCCAGAGCTTACTGGCATGTTCTGCTCTGCATTAGGTGGACAATAGCTCCCAGTGGTGGGGACTGGCAGAAGGGAGAGATCAGTAAACAGTAGAAAGGGCTTAGAGATACTGAGGGAGAATATTCAAAAAAGGATAAGCTGTTCAGTTTGGGCTGTTTTTTCTTGGTTACCTTTTTTTCATCCCTCTCCACCAGGACCCTCACTGAAGACTGGGCCTTTTTGTTCGGTCTAAGTAACACAGGAGCATAAGAAGTTGGCTGAGGCACCTTCAAAAATCCCTCAGAGACATCAGCGTGGGTGGCAGCATTTCCCTGAGGATTTAAGAAAAAAGAGAAGGGTGAGCAAAGAGGGTATGAGGAGAGGGAGTCCAGCCATTATACAAGTAAGTGGTGGCTTGATACAGCAGAGTGCAGAATAAGGGAGGCAGGGATAGACAGAGTATTGAAATGAAGGCCATGGACAATGACAGGAAGGCAAGAAAAAGATACATAGATGTGGAATAATGTGCCTTATGCACTAAGTGAGAAAAATGAGTTTTGGCAGCTGAACTGTGTATAGAGTCAGGCAGTGTCAGTAGCCTGTTCTGGCTTTTCTGATGGCAAGCTTTGTATCACAGGTGGTTTAACGTGGCTTGGGACTAATGACCCAGTGGTTCAGACCTCCTTTCCCATTACGGATTGGACAGTTCACCTCAGTGGGGCCCAGCATCCCACAGTTAAATGCTCATGTCTTATGATCACGGGGGTCCATTTAAATGAATTCTTACAGAAAGGTCGCCCCATGAAACAAGCTGCCACAGCAGAAAAGGGTACCAGCAGGGCCATACTCAGTACTGTCCTCTGAAGAGCAGTGCAAGGCTGCAAGGATCCCAGCCCTGCTACCCTGAGCTAGCGGAGCCTGGGGCAGACAGCAGCTGCACCAGGCTGCCTCCCAGGAGCAGGGTGGACAAGATCGGCCAACATCTGTTCCACTTTAATCTCTTGTTCCTTTATGTTTTGGTGTAACGCTTTTGTGTGTAATGAGTTGCATGCTCTGGCACATCCCCAGCCACCCTCCTGGACAGCAGTTCCTCAGGCAGGAAGTGCTGCCGGGGCTGAAGAGCTCTCCAAGGCTGGGATGTGTCGGGAGACGGTGCAGGCTACAGACCCAAGTGTGTTTCTGATGGCCCAGCTCCTCCTGACCCGCCAGACTCGGCAGGATTCCCAGGGCTTACCAGACCCCATCAGGAAGAGGCTGAACTGTGCAAGTTGGCTCCCCTTCATGTCACTGCTTCCAGTTGTTTTGATGACAAGGGGTTTGTGTCAGGTCAACCTCCAGGGCTTCCTTTCACTCCCACCCCATTATGCAGTTAGTGTCTGCACCTGCAGGGTCTGCTCGCCTGGAGCCACCGATGCTTTTAACCTCATGCGTATGCCATTGAACATATTCAGTTGCGTTACGAGAAATGAAAAGAGGGGAATAATGTACTAACAGTCTTCCACAAAGGTCTTGTGCTTTCTCAGCTTCCAGTGCTGCCTCCAGAAGTTCACTGTGGCCCTGGGAAGGGAGCCAAAGATGGTCTCCTGCTGTGAAAAGCGGTCACAGATACTCTGTGGCATCTTTCTCCATTTAACCCCCTGCTGAAGAAACTCGCAAAGCAGCATCCAGGGCAGCAGCCTGGAGGGTGAAGGCTCCTTGTGATACAAAGGGTTTAGACAGGCTTCAGGAGGGGAGGTGGTTTTCTCTCCAAACAATGTATGAAACTCTAGATAACTTCCTTCTGCCTTGGTGTTTGATGGCGTCCCTGCAACTCCTTCAGGTCAGGAGGATAAAATTAATTGCCTTCCACCTCTGAGCCTTTTGAAACAGAAGGGCCAGGATCCATGCAAACGTTTGTCATTCAGGAAATCACCAGCAAGAAGAACGTACATGGGAGTGAACTTAGCTGAAGTAGTGAGGCACCAGCTTCTGCACGACAGCACGCTGCAGTTGAGCAGTAATGATGGCAGTATCGCACATGGAAGAGCAGTTCAGATGGAAAAGGGATGTCAGGAATACACAATGGGACAGATATTGGAGGCCAGCGAACCCAGAGCAGCTCCAAAGGATTGTGAAATGACCATTCTCTATGTCCAGCTGTAAGACAAAGCTGGCTGGATCTATATTCCCAAAACTCAGAGCAAGGGAGGATGAATAAAGCATGAGGCCCTAAGCAAAGGGGGCTGCTGGCTTCCAGATTTCCCAGACCAACATCATTTCATGCTGGCCAGTGTGTCTCTGCTTTGGTGGACACGTTCTCCTCCTCTTGAAGTCAAACGGGGAAAGGGTGGGATAACAGCACCCTGCAGTTGAAGTAAAAGAGCGAGAAAACACCTGGAAAGCTGATCTGCTGCCCTGCTCACGCATCCACGAGGCAGGAGCCAGTGATGGCTGTCACCTTTTGGTGACACACCAGCAGATATTTGGACACCTTTTCCTGCACCCATCTTTCTGCTAGGGAGAGGATGCTGGACTTTCTCGCACCTCCTCCCTCGGGGTCTGTGCAGCAGGGAGGGGCTGTAATGGCTGGGGAGCACATATAGCTGTGGAAGTTATTGCTGTTCCACGGGTTGCTGTTCAAGGGCTCAACCCTTTTTTTTCTTTCACGCTCACAACAGCTTTATTTTCCAGAAGCCAGTGAAAACAGGATGTGATGAAATCAAACGAACCTCTCTGCTTCTCCCAGGAAAACAGCCTATGGGCAAGGACCCTACAAAGCCAGGAAGAAACTGCCAGGAAAAACAAAACCGTCTCCTAGCAGTGACTTCCCCTCCAGCTAGGGGCACCTCTGCCATGTTTTCCATAACAAAACAGTCTGTATCTCCTTCTTCATGTCACTGCACAGGTCAGGTACTTGAATGCGTTGCCAGATACCCTTTGTATGTCGCTTTGCAACAGTGGAACCTAAGGGAAGGAGATATTAAAAAGCAAAACGGAGCAATAAGCACTTCAGTACTGGTCTCCTCCTTTCCCCTTCTCATCCTCGGCTCAGAGATACCCAGGTTGGGAACCTGCAAAGGATGCTGATAAAGAACAGATAGGGCTTTAGGTTGCCAGAAGAGCCATGGGTTAGTGTCCTCTATTGGAAAATCACTTTGCATTTTTTTTCCTAACAATCTCTTCTAAGTTTGAAGGATAGGGACCTGTCTTACGGGCTTATGTGCTCCGGGTCCCAGCCTCTGTGCTGTGGAGGCATGAAAGCCTTTTGGGCACAGAGCTGCCCACACCAACTGTCCAGAAGACGGAAAGAGAAATTTGTCCTCCTTCCTGGGAACCAGTGGTTCTCAAAACAAATGAACATTTGCTTGGTTTGCTTTTGCTTAAACAGAGATCCAGGCTTCTATTGGTATTAGAGTGAAAACAAAAGCTGTTTGCTCTTTGATTATTAATCTTTAACAGGAACCTGAAAACAGCGGGCTGTGGGGATAATGCTCTAGCGGAGAGAGTGCATTAGTCTGCTGCCAGGGTCTGAGATGATAGGCTGATGTCTTTGAGTGTTGATTCCTTGATCTCAGGGAAAAAAAATATTGCTGCAGACTGTAGGAAAGGGATCTGGTTAGCCATATTTGCAAGTAAACCCTCTGAGAGGAGACAGTAGATTTGCCCAGCTTTTTTTTTTTTTTAAGACCTGTAATCGTTGGTGCAGTTCAGTCCTATAATGGGACTGTTAGAAGAGTTAGGATTTTCTTCCTTAAATAGCAGATCTTGGAAGGGAAGGAGGGGTTGCTGTCTTTTATTGCTTTGGAGTCAGTTTAGTTACTAGAGCTTTGTCTGCTTCTCAGATTTTCAGGCTCCGTCACACTTAGGGCATTCCTACCACAGCATCAGTGGTTAGTTGCAGCATAGCAACTGTATATAAACTCTAACAAGGACGAAGTAACAGCAAGACAGGCTTCCAGGAAGGCCAGTCAAGTCTAGTCAGGGGCTTAAGCAAGCTTGTTAGACCACGCTGCTGCGGCTTCACTGCTGCTGACATCCCGACTACTTGGAGCTAGATTAGTCTGCCTGTGCAGCATTCCCTTCTCCAATTGCATTTTAAATAAGGAACATCTTGCGGATCCTTCTGCAAAGTCCTGGTGTAATGGGGCATTCCACATGTTGGACAGGTCCAGAATATCGCTCCTTTTCCAGGGCTCTCCCGTGGCCCCAGATCACCCTGAAGCTTTCGACTCTGCATTTTTGAGAAAATTAATCCCAAATCCTGTGCCACTGAGATGCAAGTCTACAGCTGCTAATCATTTCCCTTCAGGATTAGTTGCGCCCACTCCACTTCCGCCTAGGGGCCAGGCACGTATGAAAATGCTGGACAGCTTTTCATGGTTGCAGGGAGCTCTGTGCGGGGAGCTGATTTTCATGCTGGCATGTTCCAAGGGCTGGTGTGGTCCCATCAGTGGCTAATGGAGGAACAGAAAGGGAAAAAAGGGATAGCCTAGCATGGGGAGGTTTGAATTTGGGTGCCAGGTAGATGATTAACAACTGGCTGAGGGAGAAGTGGGGAAAGAGATGGCTTTCAGCTAGACCAGTGTCACTCAGACTTCACCAGCAAGGGCTACTGCGAGGGGAACGGGGCAGGAGAGCTAGGGCTCGTGAGGGTTAGTAACTCCAAGACCTGCACAAAAACACCCACTCAGTGCCACAAGGGAGCTGGATACGGCAGAAGAGCAGACTGGGCTTAGACAAGCAGACAGGACGTGCCGCCCCTGTACTGTCCTGGTTTGTAACGCTTGCTTTATTGAGCACTGTTAACCCAAGCAGGCTGCCAGCTCCTACCAAATGACGGGCCATGCCTCTGTCTTAGCACCATTTTCTTGTGTTGTGCCTACAGGGGCACACAGAGTCCCCTGTGAGCACTGTGTAAGCTTTTTCCTTCCTGAGCAGAGGACAGATGCTAACCTACCCCCGAGTGCCACAGCTTTAGCTCTGCAGCTTAGCTCTGCCTTCAGCACTGGCACAGCGTGATCCTGCCAACTATGTACGTTCTCAGGTTGCTAAATCCGCTCTTTGTCCTGAAGAGGCTCGGGCAGTACCAGGGCTTGCGGCGCCACAGCTCTGTTAGCTTGCCCAGTGCATCCAGCTCACCCTGTCCTATCCTCCTCGACCCCTTCCTGGAAGACTCCTTACGCTTCTCTCCCTCCTTGTCCGGCAGCTGGGGAGAGCTGCCTGCCCCTGAGGAGGGACCAGGCTGGACCAGTTCCGTCATGGCCATCCTGTGGGCCATTAGAGCTGCCCAGTTGTGTCCACACTGCACGGTGCCCGGTTCTCAGTCCCCTTGGGTCCCTCCAGCACAGCCCTCACAGCCCACAGTGTTCGTCAGCACGGCGAACACCTAATCGCCTACTGCCATGAGGCTCTGCCAAAGTTGTGCTACGGTGGAGAAATCCACGCAGTGAGGAAGCCAAACCTGGACTGCAGGGCAGGCAGGACTTCTGTGTCCTCTCTCTAGACCTGTCTGCACACATAGGTGGCACTTCACATCAATACTATAAATTCAGCGCTCCCTTCCACGCCTTGTTCTAGGCACCAGCTCAGTGTTTGCACAGAGCAGGATGCTTCCACTCCCCTCCCCACCAGAAAAATAATTCTCCAGAACCGGAGCAAATCGTGATGTGTCCCATGGGCTGCCTCTAACCACTGTCATGCCTGACCAAGGGTCCAAACACCTGCATCCTTGGAAAGACATGGGAAGGTAGACAAGTAGCCCTGGCCTGAAATCAGTATTGCTCTAGAGCACCCCCAAAAATACGTCACAGGCTGGCAAAGAAGAAAGATCCTTCTTGGGACCATATGTATTTTGAAAGTTGTGGAGGGGGGAGAATAACTTGGATTTCCCCGGACTTTTAACACTTTTCTTGGAGGAATGACTTCTCTTTTTCAAATAATTTCTTACTTCGTGGTATCCCTATCTTCTTGCCCCCACAACTCTTTACAGTGAGGTTTACCCACTAGTCATCTCCTGGCTGTCACGTAGACTATGAGCTGCTCTTCTTGACCAAGGGTCTCTTCTATTCCTGGCCCATACTATACTTACCCTGAGAGAGCCTTGATCTGTCATTAGAGAATCAGAATATTAATACCTCCAATTCACAGCCCAGTATCTCACAGATAGGAAAAATACAACAGGAAGACAAGGCACATTTTCCTTGCCTCATTTCCACCAATTACTCATAGTTCTATCTTCCTTTATTATGCTGAATAATTTCTCTTCGCTCTTCAAATATTTGGAGACCAGGATCCTGCTCCTAATCAATCATCCCTTAGACAAACTAGATTTTGCTTTTGTAATGTTTTTCTGCATAGTAACTGCCTCCTAATCATCTTTGTTGCCATTCTTTGAGCTGCTTCTCGTTTGTCAGGATTTTTCGGGTAATGCGGTTCCTGGAAGCAAGCGCAATATTCCAGGCACAGGAGGCCTTCGTGTCCCATTGCGTGTGTGATGTTGCCCTCAGGTGGTTACTCCAGAGAGAAGATGCAGCTTTAAAAAAAACCTCCGATATCTTCGGAGTAGAGATTTGTAACTGCATGGGAGCTGTGGAAAGGATAACTCTGTGCTCTCCTAAGTGATGCCTTTGCGACAGAAACAAGGATTACACTGGCTTTTTCTGGCTGTCCATCCTCAGCTCTAGCTCTCTGCACTTTAAGTGTATTTCTCCGTGTGGACACTGCTGTGCTTAAAGAGCAGCAGGAAGAATCTCAGCTTTAGTGAGCTACACAAAGCTGAATGGGAATCCTAAGACAAGAGACACAAGAACTGACATACTTTCACCATCAGCAACTTTATTAATACTAATTTTATTACCACAGCTACTTGTCTTGGTCACATTTTTCAGCAATTCTTTTTGTCTCAAAATTATATGTGGCATAAAATTAAGATTTACTTTCTTTATTACACCAGGTGTTCTGTAACTCCTAAGTTATAATTCCTATAAAGTCATGGAAGGTGCTCAGAAAGTGACAAGAGTCTTTATTAAAGGTCAAATTAGAAATTCATTCTGCTTATCTCTCCTCTAACTCAAGTCTTCACAAAGCTAAGCCGTCCTGCTCGCTCATTCCCTTCCCCCATCACAGCCTCCACTGTCCCTGTGATTATGGTGCTGTTTTATTTTTTGCCTTTTCTATTCTTCTCTGCCCCTTTGTTATAGAAGTGATCACACCTAACGCTGATTTCAAGGTGGAGATACACATCTGATTTGTTTAGGAATTATTATGGTAATATATATGTTCTTGACCTATTTAATACATGACATCTTATTTTGGTTTTGCTTTGCTCTGCATTGAGTTTCCTCTCTCAAGACTGTGCTATCCACAGAGGTGCCCAGAGCTTTTCCCTGAGATCAGCTCTAATTCAGAATTTTTCATTTAAATATTAAGTAAGTGAAAATTTTTTTTCCAGCTTCCCTTAACTCATACTGGCATACAGAGAGCTCTATCTGCCATCACTTTGTCCCGCTTACCTAACTTTTGGTTCATTCCTGCAAAATGCCAAAACATGCATTGGGTTTGAAAGGAGCAGCCTTTACCTTTCAAAAACTTTGAAGTTTTTCCCAATCTTACGTAGATTTGGCCACCTCACTGAACACTTCATCCTCAGGATGTGGTGCAAAAGTAAGATGTGGTCTCACTAATGGCACTGAAGATTTTGCCATTGTAACCAAAGGAGCTGGGCTGGATCGTTCTTGGCTACTGTACATGTCAGCACTGATCATGGGGCATGATGCCCTGCAACTCCTGTCAGTGCAACACTGCTAAGAAATTGATGCTTTCTCCTATGTTTTCTTTCACAACTTCACTTTAGTTCTTTGTTTCCTGCTTGTACAAGTGTGTCTATAGGTGCATCCTCCCAGTAACTTTTTGAACTGCTGATTTCAACAACTTCGGCAAGCAGAGATTTCAAAAATAGTTCTGAAAGGTTTTTCTACATGTTTCATGAAAACTGATTGCTTTGGGAAGTGCAGGGGGAATTTTATAAACATACCTAGAGAAAACAAAGTCTTAGAACAATTCAGTTAGTTAGAAAGTTTTTGTGTTTGTACTTGCAAAATACAAATTCTTTGTATTTGCAAATAGTAGCTGTATTTTGCAAATACGTGTAGGAAATGAGGCTTCATTAGTTCCACGGCTTGTGGAACTGCTTATTAATCTTTGGCAAGGATTCATCCTGCAAGCTGTTGTTGCCAAGTTTTCTTAATAGCCACTTGCAAAGGGCTTTATCCTTGTACCTTTGGGAAGGGCCAGTCAGTTACGTATGCTGGGATTTTGCTTAGATAAGTCTTTCCAAGAATGCTGAAAAGCTGGAGGAGAGAAAAAAATTATACTTACAGTCTTGTTGATAGAGTCTTGTTTACCATATTCAGACTGATATCTTAAAATACAATACCTAATTATTTTCCCAGCTGTATTTGTGGGTCCTCGTATAAGGCTCAAGGTCCATAGTGCTATTTTCTTTAGATAAGATGTCTGCAGTGCTGTTATTACATTATACTCAAACATCCCTGGTTTTCCAGACTAGCTGTTTTTAATGAAAAATGAAAATCATATCCTTATGTTAGAAGTTCAGCTGATTCAGCTGATTCTTCATTTTCTTAATGCCTCTGGACCTGAAGAGTTTCTTCATATTACTGTTGTTGTTGTTATACAATGTAGGCATAACAACTAATAATGGACAGTAGGAAAAACCATAGAGAGAATAAATAATTATTCAGAAAGGAGGCCACAGAAATATTTCCAAATAGCTAGCACACTTCCCAAACAGGGAGGAAATAATGCACAGGATTAGAGCAGAAAACTTCCCAAAATTTCCAGTGAATTGAACACATCGTGAGACTGAGACTGACTTCTCAAAAAACACGTTTCCTCTTGCACGTTTCTTCAGGCCCGCAAAGGGGAGCTCACATGCTCCAGCAGCCCCTCGGCTGCCTCCCGTACGGATCATGGGAGCTCTGCGGGTGCCGAATGCTCAGCTGATGTCTCTGCAAAACCCATGCTTAGATTTGGGCTTCTCCTTTTCCCTCTGAAGCCCTTCTTTGTAAGGGCTAGTTTCATGAAGTTGGCTATGCAGAGCAACGGCAGAGCAATGGGACAGAGACAACCTGCCCCTCTCCTGCAACACTCCTGCCCCTCACAGCTGCTGAGCACTGATGCCCACCGAAAGCAAGATAAAGATGGAGAAAAGGAACTTGGGATCTGGCCTGTGATAGTAGTTACCATTACACGATCCTCAGCAGCGGTCATTGTTATTGAGAAGGATGGAGATAATTCTCTGCCATTTCTTTTTGTCTCAGCCAAATACAATAATTGCTTTTTTAGAGATTTTTTGGTTAAACTAAATAAATTATTGAGTATAGACCGCGTACGCATACTGATTTATCTGCAACCCTTTGTTGAAGATAAGGCCTTTTTTTCTGCCACCAATGCTTCTGTCACTACGGCAATGACAAATCACCCAGGATATTCTTTTCCATAAGATATTTATATCTATATTGTCCTATAGATCTTAAGACTAGTTCCTCCCTCAAGTGCCTTTGGTCAGTTGCATCCTGTTTTTTTTAATGATTCTTGCTTTCTTTGCAAGATTGTAATTTTACATGGCTTGGAGCAACAGTTGCAGGAGATACACAAAGCACTCCTAAGACTGTTAGACAAAAATGGCATAACTGACCAGGGTTTAAAGTTGTGTCTGTACTGATTGTATGGAGTTTCCTTCTGTATAAGAAATTCCTCATGTTCAGGCTGCTGGGCACCCATGTCAGCTGAGCCAAGCCCACAAGCCTCCACCACACTCACTTACCAAAACGCCAGCGATGTGTCCAAGCCCCAGAGGGCTCTGTCTCACATTATGCTCCAGGATTAACACTCCTAATGCACAGCATAGCAGGACCCACATCGCAGAGCACAGAAAGGACCCGTACGCCCGGCTTTCAGTGCATGGCCTGGTGCACATGCAGGGACCATCACGTTTTGCGCATCCGGGCTCTGACACAAGCTCCCAGCGTCTGCTGCCTGCCTTCCATCACCAATATCCCCGAGATTATCCCCGGGGTATCAGTGACCTAAATACGCTGTTTTGGACTTGAAAGTTGCTTTTGTTTTTAATGTTGCTGAGTCTCTAAAACCAACACACGTAACAAACTGCCTGTTTCCAAGCAGCTGTTGTGTAACTTTGTTCCCCACCCCCAGAGATGTTGCCTGCCATTCATTTAATGGGCTCGGTTTCACTGGGAAGTGCCTGGGGGAACCTCTTAGCTCCCTAATTAGCAACAGAAGGGGCCAGTCCCTGCTGGAGGTAGCAGTGAAACATTTGTGAGGTCTCCTGAGAATAAGAGAGACAGAGAAGGGGCCATTTCCAGCTGGGAAAACACTAACTTTTATTCAGCATACAGTGCAGAGCAGAGGACCAAGAGAAGGTGTGGGGGTACTTGCAGAAATGATGATGGGCTTTCTAGGCAAGAAAGGAGCATTTGTGAAGGGGAGGAGGGGATAGAAGAGATTGTCCCTGGCCCTCACAAGTTGTTCATCGGTCCAGCAAACCGTGGAGCAGCACAGAAGCCTCATGGGCTGGCTGCCAGTGACGGCAGGAGCAAGGTGTTGCTGTGATCTGCTCCCAGATGTTTGAGCTGGCACTTGTTAATAAGATTCAAGACTTAACAGCTTGGAAGCGCTTAGGAGCTCAGTGTTTCCTCCAGGGACATGATCACTGAGGCTGGGCACAGAGCCTGCCATTCAGGGCTGGAGTAGATTTTGGTGCAAAACAAATCTCCCGACAACCAGCTGAATGTCCTGAGACCTCACTGGGAAGGTGAAAACTTTGCCAGTCCATTGCGGGTGGGGTGATGTGCTTGGGGCTATTCCTTAACACCCAGGACACAGCCACACGTGGTAAGCTCTCCGATTTTTCCCATGTGATCCCATTTCTGGGCAGTGCTTTTTTCATACAATGCCTATTGAGAAGAGTTGCATGTGTATGGACAGTCCCAGCTTGGACCTGTTGGACCATGGGGACCATTCCCCTTCAGAAGTCATGCAGGGAAATGCAGCATTCGGTATCTTTTGCCTGTGGGAGCAAAGATCCAGTGAAGCAAAGGAAAGCCTCATTAACCTTAAGGACCTTCCTTAAAAGCAAAGGAAGAAGGTGAAGTTCAAAGACAGAGTGATACCATGGGGTGAGCAGGGTTGCAGGAGCCTGGAGGAGCACAGGGGAGATCTGAAGCTTCCAGATACTGCCCTGCCCTGCACCACCACCAGCTAGCAGCTCGCCAGTAGCGGCCACTGACCAAATAAAAAGGAGGGAGCTGGTCCCTGGTCCCATATTCATAAAGATCCCCTGTCACTGAGCACCATTTGCTCTCTAGTAATATCCTTAAGACAATGAACCTGATTTTGTGCATACAAAAGGAAAATTATGCAGCAAAGTCTTCATGCTGTAAGATGAAGGGCAGAACATTACAGCTGGAGCCATAAGTCCCAGCGAGGGGCTTGCAATGGCTCTAAAGGTCAGAATAATAATTTCCAACTTGCCACAGCATCTCAAGCAATAAAAGAATTGTGTTCAAAGCTTCTGTGCTCCACTCTTACCTCTGTTCACTAGCTCATTTCATAACCAGAAGTCACCAGCTTTCCTCCCCATGTGTCAGGTTTCAGTATTAATGGTATTTATGAGGCTTGGATTATGATTATATGCAATGGGCAATGAGAAAAAACAGAAAGTCCAAAACAGAAAAAAAGCCCAAATAGAAAAGAAAAGTACATATACTGGTACATATACTGCGAGCTCCTCTTTCCCACTAGAGGGCACCCAGTGTTTGCAGAACTGCTGCTTGGCTTTCGGGTGCTTTCTCCAGCAGCAGGTCACACTATGCCAGCATTAGTGAATGGGCCTGGGAGAGCTGGCAGGTTTTGTTGTGTTTGGCTCCTCCTGCTTGTATCCAGCAGCTGAAAAAATACATTACGGTAACATTTCCATGTGCACATTTTCTATCTTTGCTGCAGGGGTGATCCTGCAGATCAGTGACAACAGCAAGAGAAAAACATAAGAAACAAGCTCTCTGTTAGTATGTGATTTGTGCAATGGAAATGTATGAAATCCCTTTATAAAATGATGCCAGTCGTAAACGGACTACAGGATGGCAGCAATTGGAAATTTAGGTGGAGATGCAATAGTGAGATACAGTATATCAAATATTATTGTCTCTTTTTTCCCCCATGCCAGAATAGCAGCTGAACCAGCAAAATCACCACGCTGGGACAGAGATAGAAAACTTTCTAATGGTGCTCGAAGGAGGCTTTTTAAAAATGGATGTGCTAAGACGTCTGTCATTAAGGATAAGGGATCCTGCCCCAGTGCAGGGAGATGCTCTGAGACACTTCTGCAGGTCCTTTCCTGTGGGATTCCCCTTTCCATTCATGAGACATGCATCAAAATCTCGTGGGAGGCAGCCTTGTTGACTCCAGCAAGAAGCTTCTGCCTGAAATTGTGCATTTTGGCCACTAGAGGTTGTAAGAGAGAAGGAAAAACTCTTGTTTTCCACGGACAAGCTGCCGCAGCATCCCAGGGCAGGGGATTTCCTCTGGGACCCTTTGATCTCTGCCCACCAGCACTCACACAAAACTCCTGCACATACCCTGCATTTCAGTAGATGGGATCTTGGCATCTCAGCGGTTTCAGATTTATCAGTGGGGGTTTGTTGCCTTTTAGCCCCAGGGTATTAATGGCTTTGGTGTGTCCCTTTGTATCTTAAGCAAAAGCTGTTCCAATTCTCCCAGATCTTTTAGACAGAGAGCAGCAACTTGTATCTTTTCTCTGCAGCTTTAACTAGCTTTGCTGGCTCTTCCCACGTTCCTGGTAGAGATAATTTCACTCTCAGATATTTAAGCCAGACCTTCCTCCACCAGCTTCTCTGTTTTTTCGAAGTGCTAGGTAAGAAATAGAAATTTCCCAAGGTGTCTTTTGTCTCCTGGAAACATCAGAGCCTGTTGTACCTCAACCTGGCACTTTACGGGGTCCTCAACTACCTTCCACATGGGTTGTAATTCTTTCCTCTTGTTGCTAATAATTGTCTAGTCTTCCGGCTATAGTCCCCTCTGCAGTCGGGGATACCATCTTCCAAAAGGCTTCCGGAGACCTGGTTTTGCTTTGGAAATAGGACCTTGAAGCTATGTAATGCCAGATGGACATAACCAGAAATAGCTATGGTGTAGCAATAAATTGAACTTCGACCAAATGAAGGATTTACAAGCTTTTCTTCCTAATGGCTGTTTTTGATGGCACAGTGGCTACATATGAACTCACAGCAGTATGAGATTAATCACCACAGATCTCACTGGTGATGGTACTTCACTTTGAGCATTGCACAGAGATAAGAGTCATTTCCTCTGACAGTAAAATGTAGCTGTTCCTGGAGTGAAGCACAGCAAGGACACTGTGCAACAATTTAGGAAGGAGAAGCCTTTATCCAGTAAGATTTTACCGACCATGAGGGAAATGAAATCTAGTTCCCTGAGCTAAAACAAAGCATTGATTTCTGTGGAAAAAGAAAAACAAAAAACAACTTTTCCTTTTTGTTTTGTTTTGGCTGTTGCAAATCACAGGTGCACATGGAATAGAGCCACGTCATACAGCGGTTGGAAGGGACACCTGGAGGTCAGCTTGTCCCACCTCCTGCTCAGAGCAGGTCCAGATAGGCCAGGTTGCTCAGTGCGTTGTTCCTGCCAAATTTTGAATGCCTCCAAGGATGGAGATCCCACATCTTCTCTGGGCCCCTGTCCCAGAGTCTGAATACCTCCATGGTGAACATTTCTCCTAATATCTAACCAGAATTTTCCTTGTTGCAATTTGCATTTATTGCCTTTTGTCCTTCAACTGCTCCTCCAAGATGAGTCTGGGTCCATTTTTCTGTGCTCTCCACTAGGTAGCCATAGGCAGCAATAAGACACACACCCCCCTTTGCCTTCTCTTCTCCAGACTGAACAAGCCCAGGTCTCTCTGTCTCTCCTCGTATGCCACGTGCTCCAGTCCCCTGGCAGCTTGGTGGCCCTACACCACCAAGGGTGGGCTCACTCCAATCTTTCCTCTACCAGCAAGGCCAGAACTGGACATGGCACTCCAGATGTGGTCTCACAAGTGTTGAAGAGAGCGAAGGATCACTGCACTCAGCCTGCTGGCTAACATGCTTGCTATATAGGCCTGTACACAGCTGGCCTTTGCTGCAAGGACACCTTGCTGACTCAGGCTCAGCTGAGGACCTCAGGCCAGTCTCCGCAGAGTTGCTTTCTATGCATTTGGCACCCAGCCTGTGCTGGTGGTGTGCAGGGCTATTCCCTCCCCATGCAGGACTTCGCATTTGCCTCTCTTGAGCTTCATTTGCAACTGCACGCTTAGGCAATAGGTGGCACTAATGGATGATGTAACTTGCATTGTCACAGAGAGAGCGTCACTGCCCAAGAGAAAGCCAGCAGAGGAGACACCTGGGTGGCTTCCCTCAGAGCAGCGGCCAGGAGAGGAGGGGCAGACATGTGGCAGGAGATCCTTCCAAACGCCTGGTGAGATCCCCTGGGCGCGGGACGGAGGGACCCCGAACGGGGCTCCCCAGGGCTGGGGCGGGAGAAGGCCCCTGCGGGGTCACCAAGCCGTCGGTGGGTGGGAGCATGTGGCTGAGTTCTCCTGAATGTGAGTGGGGAGGAGGTTTTATTAGACTGAGCCTTGTTTTGTGTCGCTCAGAGAGCTGATTCTGGGACACGCTTGCTTTGTTAGCAGTGCCGAGTTTGTGCTGTTGCCATGATAACTGCTTCCATGCCTCTGACTCCTAAACTCCGGGATGTAAGTGCAGGGGGATATTATTACCTGTTGCATAAGCTGCTCAGCCTCCAGGGAGGTGGAGACTGACACTGTTTGCTCCTAGGAGCCCTGTTCTTCCTTGTCTGGAAGTGGTTTAAGGAGATACCGCCTTAAAAATCACACATAGGCAGTCTCAGAGATCGTAACCAGATAGCCTTGGGGACTGCTGGGGTCTCCAGTACAGGCACCGAGTTCTGCATTACAGACAGCAGTGGGAAATAATACGAGGTAAAAATAAACAGCCAGCGGACTAGGTTTTTCATGGAGTTTCATGTCCTTTTTTTTTTTTTGTCTCAAGGTATCATAATTATGACACCAAACTGCTCCCTAATCTAGCTGCCTTCCACAAGGCAGAGTAACAAGACTTTCTCTTGTTGCTTCTAATTTTGCTAGATTTTAGACTGTGCTTTTCTTGCAAGAGAATCTACCAGGCTGCAAGAGAACCAAGGGGGATGTTTTCTTTTTTGCAGGCAGATGAGATCTAAAAGCTTGGTATCTAGCCAGGAGTAGTTAGAAGTAGCAAAGGCATAGCAGCTCATTGAACTCTGAACGGGGAAAGGTCCCACAAGCCTCTCCTTGTGCCAGCCCTGCAGCACCATGACTACCACATGACTGGCAGCAGAATAACCTTTGAGCTTGAAAGTCCCCTGCCAAGGCTGTGCACCTATCGCTACACCGCAGTCAAAATAAACTATTTTCCTGGCTGAAGTAACACAGCCACCCGTAGGATGAAACACCGCAAGGACACTTACCCAGTTGTTTAGTGCCTTTTATCTAAATTGTGCTGAAGGAGGGAATATTATGGCAACAAACTATCTAGCTAAAACAGCCCAGAAACACTGTCTCTTTGTGCAGAGGCAGTGTCTGAGTCCCTTTCCTTCTGTCCCATCCAAGAAGTAGGAAAAGTAATGGCAGATGTTGCTGGGTGGCTAAACAGCTTGTGATCCCATGGCTTGGCAGTAAATGGTGCTGGCAGGTGACGTTCTTTGCACCATCCGTAAGGGTTGGTACCGTTCAGACAACACTATCAGACTATAAGGATCTTCTTTTTTTTTTTTTTCCCTTTTGTAGGGAGAGCATCTTGTCCCGGATCAGGTGAGTGAAATAGCTGCTCTGTGCTGAGGCTCCACTTTTTATTAGCACGCTGACTGGGGCACAGCATAGTCCCTTCCTTAACCTGTATGACACCAACAACAAAATCTTCATTCACAGTCCCCCTGCAGCCCCCTGCAATAGCCCCAGACACCTCTATTAATCCCCAAGGGAAGCTGGAGAGCCTGAGGCACAGGTCAGAGGGCCAGTGCAGCCCTAAAAGATGTTTGAATCTGTAGGGGAGCTATGTATAAAGCACTACCAAGAGGGGCACATCCAGCTCTCCCGCAGCTGAAGATCCTTGTCTCTGCTCCTGCTCCTCAGCCCATTCTGTCTGTGCAGTTTTTATTCCTGGAGGAGTCCAGCTGCTACTATCCCATTCGCTCCAGTACCTGCTTTAAAATAGACTGGGCCGTATCCTATTGACCCTTGTCCCCCAGGGCACTCTGGTTCACAAGGAGCGGGACAAGGAAGCCTTGTGATCAGCAAGTCCTAATTAGCAAGGTCTTGAGGTCCTTAAGAAGCACTGGTAGATGTAACTCTGCCCCAAATCTTGCCTGTGATCTTCAAAAATAATAGAAACCCCCAGCCCCTGCTGACTCCATGGGTTTTGTAGGCATTTGTTAATGCTCAGGCCCAACCGATGTGAATACAAGCCTCAGCATAGTCCCTTTACCCTTGACACTTCCATTGTTGAACACAAACAATTTTATGCCTCCCCAGGTCTTTTGAATACTCTCAGAAGAATGCAGTCCTGGTCTCTGCAGCCGCCCTGGGGGTCGGAGGGATGCTGGTTTACTGGCTGAGATCTAGACACAAGATCAAGACTATTGAAATGGGAGATGGATGGTGGGGCTCAGGTGAAAGACTTGTAAAAGGGAAAGAAGATGAAAGTATCCGTCCCTTCAAGATTGAAACGTCTGACAAGGAAATCGAGGTACCGGTGGCTGGGATGTAGGGAGGGGCAGAAAGCTGCAAGGTGGAGTCAGTCTGTCACCCAGTTTACTGCTTCGAGGTGATGCCTTGGGGGTGGCAGCAGTGCACTTATATATGCCAGTGCAGCTACCTACCACCGCTAGATGATGCTCTGGCTCACCGCCCTTTATGAATGGAATTTGAGCTCAGATTCATTGCAATGCCCCATAAAGACCTTCTGAGACCACAGACCCTCCATGCAACCTGGGGCTGCTCCTGCAGAAAGGCCACACTTTGAGCAGCAGACTTTGACAGTGGGTCTGCGGATGGCGGAGCGGGGTGGGAGGGCCTCAGGACAGCAGCTGCACTGGTGGGGCAGGACTGAGGGGCTTCCACAGAGGGAAGGGCTGGAAGGGTGAAGAAGGATGGGGTCTTGACTGAGTCACATCACCTCTGTCCCTACGTGCCTGTCCCTGATTATCTGGCCAACTAGCAGTCGGCAGCTCAGGCTGAGCTTCTTATTCTTCTCCCAGCCAGCAGTGCCAGTAAGCTCCTAGTGCCAAATCCCTAAAGCGAGTTAACAGCAAGGCAAGAATAGGACCCTGTACTCCTGGGTGCCCTAGGGGAATTGGTAACTTGTAGAAAAATATATTCCCCATATAAATGATTCAGCAGGTCATGCAGAGTATGCCACTGCTTCAGGAGGGCTCGTGGTGTCCCAGATAGCGATACAAAAGCCAGCAGAGCCAGGAGAGGCTGTCCATGCCTGCCCTGGCATAGGGCACATGCGGGCAGCTGGCCAGCCTCGCAAGAAGGGCTCCCCTCCGTAGGACCTGCACCGCCGCCTGGAGCAGGCCCGCTACGCACCACCGCTGGAAGGCGCCGACTTCCACTACGGCTTCAACTCCAGCTACCTGCAGAAGGTCGTGGCCTACTGGAGGGACCAGTTTGACTGGCGCAAGCAAGTGGAAGTCCTGAACAAATACCCCCATTTCCAAACCACCATTGAAGGTGAGGGGGTCTCTGTGGCTTGAGCAGGTCTCGCTCTGAAATGCACAGAGAGAAAGGGGGGATTTAGGAGGTTATAATATTTAAGACAACAGTCTGCATAACAGCTTAGTGATATGAGTGAAATATTACTAGTGGAGGCTATATTACTAATAACCTTCTATAGATTAAAACCATTACACAGTGGCAATAAGATTAGGTCCGCTTCAAGATGGGCTTCATCTGGCTCTGAACCTGTGCTAACTAATGATGAGGTTTTCTTCTGCTATTGCCTTGAAGTCACCTTTGAAAATTGCAAAATTTACCCAGACTCTGAGGCTAGAATTTCCCCCACCACCACCCAGTTTAGCTAGGTGAGGTTAGCCAGACTTTAGGTAAGTGATCTGCAGGTTAAACTTCTATCTTGCACTTACTTTTTCATTTTTCTCTTTTTGTCACCCACATATTTTGTAGTTTTGTCATGTTTTTGCATGTGTCTTACCTGCATTATGCTATTCATTTAAGTGCAGCTGTACTTACATGCTGTGAGACCAATTTCTCAGGAGATGGATGCTCAATCTCCTGTGACCCCAATATCTGGGTCTGGGATCAATACCTCTGTCTGTATGTAAAAGATGAGACATAGGTACAATACCAGGCACCCCCTTTCAGCTAGGCATCTTCTTGCAATGGGTTGATTGTGTAACTTCTGCTACAAATGCTAATTACAGTTTTGCCACCCTCCTTCTTCAGAGTCCAGAGCAGAAATTGTGATAGAACCAGAGCTTTACTTTATCTGTCTTGCATGTGTGGCAGGGATCGCTATCCATTTTATCCACGTGAAACCCTCCTATGTCCCTCACGGTCGAGCTGTTCAACCTCTGCTGATGGTCCACGGCTGGCCTGGCTCCTTCTACGAGTTCTACAAAATCATCCCTCTCCTCACGGAGCCAGCCGGGCATGGCCTGAATGAGGGTGACGTCGTGTTTGAGGTCATCTGCCCATCCATTCCAGGCTATGGCTTCTCGGAGGCACCGCACCAGAAAGGCAAGCGATGAAAAGGTTCTGTAGGAATCACAAGGTTTTTGGAGTAACACCTCAGTCATAACCAGGCCCCCTGGACAGTGCAGTTTGTGAATGCAGGTGCTTGGCTCTGCACTAACACCCACGTGGCTGAGGCTCTGGGCCTGGCTATGGAGATTTGGAAGGCAATGGTAGCTGGAAGCCACCAGTCTGCTTCCCACTTTCTCCACTTTCCACTGAATTTCTATCATCTAGTGTTCACTTTATTGCCAAGGAGTGAGGCAGAGCAGCATAGCATGCTGTGCCTTCACACAGCAGCATAACCACTGCCACAATCTTTGGCCAGAGGATGAACACTAGGTTTCTCTTTACCTACAGGCTTTGACACCATAGCAACTGCTCGGATATTTCATAAGCTGATGAACAGATTGGGCTTCAAGGAATACTACCTTCAGGGAGGAGACTGGGGATCTCGTATTACGACAAACATGGCCCAGATGCTGCCACAGTGAGTAGCAAAGGGAATCAGTGCAGAAAAGCTGCCTCCAGTTCTTACCCTACCTTCTGGCTCCATGGTCCTGGTCCTGCCTTCTGTTTGCCCAGCCTCTCATCCCCTTCTGCTTTGTTTCCTTCAGGGACATCCCCTTCTGCTTTGTTTCCTTCAGGGACATCCCCACCCCTGTGCATTCAGTTGTATTCATATGCTTTGCATTGATATTGGCACAGTTCTCACACTTTCTAAATTTCAGTGCTGTTTGGCTTCTCTTTCCATAGATGTGGAAGTAAAATGCTGCATTTTGATTTGAGACCTCGGGGAAACAGATCATCATTCTGGAATCAGGAAGGAGAAAAATTTAAAATCAGCAGGGAGAAAAGGAAGGAAGGAGCTCAGCCTTTCAGCAGCTGAATAGTACCATGAAGTATAGGACTTTCCTATCTAAAATGCAGATTTGAGACTGATCGGAAAATAAAGTGGGAAAGCTCTTAAAGCAGTTAGATTGCAGGCTGAGCAGTTCACTGTTCCTGATTGTGCTTCACACACCCAGAGCACTGTGGCCACATGTGATCTACTCCAGCTTTTCAGAAAATACCCAATGCAGCCTGTTCCCTACAGCACAGAAAACACAAAATCAACAGCCAGAGCTACCAGCATGGATATGCCACATCCAGAAACTGAATACCTAGAGCTAACATCATACCAGTGGCACAGCTGGATGGAGATGGCACCAGCCGTACCATTTCTAACTCCCTTTTTTTTTTTTAATAATGATGAACCTGAAGGGCTTTATATATTTGGCTCAGTGAAAGGCTTCTATCACAGCTCCAGTCAGGCTTATTTTCTAGAAGATTTGGAGACAGAAAATCGCTTGATTTAACCTTCAGTTCATTAACTTAATTTTAGATCTGTGAAAGGGCTTCATCTGAATTTCGTCTTCATCAGTAGACAAGGTTTGAGAAGGATGATTTCTGTGATGCTTGGGGCTTATGTACCATGGCTTGTAGGCCTCACTAGGGAAGATGTTCGACGTACGTACCCTTTCGTCCAGAAGAATATATATGAACTTCTGCGAGAGTCTGGATACTTACACATCCAAGCCACCAAACCAGACACTGCAGGTAATGAACTTTCTGTATCGTTATGAACATTGTATACTAACTGCTTATGGTATATAAAAACTTGTAGTTGAACAAAGGCCAACCGTGTTTGAGAAGCAATGAGTTCTGGTGATTAAATGCCAGATGTGGGGACAAGAACTGTGTAAAAGGAAGTTAAAAGGAACAGCTTAAAAAAAGATGGAAACTACAAATATCACTTTTCAAGGTCTTCTAAATGGCACGCCACTTCTCTTGGGGAAAGAACCCCTTTGCAAAAAGCCTCTTAAAGTAAAGCATAGGGTCCTGAAATTGAAGCTTCCAGAAATAAATGTGGGTGAAAACAAGAAAAATATCATAAGCAAGTGCAATGTGAAACTTGCAGAAAGGTAGACACAGCCCTAACACCAGAAAAGCCAGAAGCCTGACATAGTTAGTGGGGCCAGTAGATAAGAAGTCTGAAGAAAGATATGGCCATCTCAGAAAAGTTAAATGAATTATTTGCATCAGTCCCCACTAGCGAGCATTATGGGGTATTCCTTTATTGAAATAATCCCTCACCAGGAAAGACAGCGGAGCTGTCTCAGACTGGTGTCAGATGTGGAAACCATAGAATGAATAGCACCCCATCCCGGCAATTCACTGAAAAAGAAGAAACGCAAACTGAAATGTCAACTAATGCCTAGTCTGTTGCTTGAACTGATCACAATACCAAAAAAATAAAAGGAGACAAACAAGATACCAGGTTGGGTTTTTTGGAGTTTCTTTTTAAGAGCCAAACAGTGAAGGTAGTCTGACAAAAATGAAGACCAGTATGCCTAGTCTCTGATCAGAAAACTAGCAGGACTATTTTAAAGAGGAGAACTGATTTACAGGTGATAATATCACAGGGAAATCATGCTTCAAAACTCAGAGCTCTGGCAGAATCGAAGAGCTGTGGATGCAGTAATGGAACATATTTCATTTCCAAAAAAGTTTTGTTGAGGTTCCTCCCCCAGTGTTCTTAATGAAATCAAACTGCCTTAAGAAAAGGATTAAGTTCATGGATTAATAACTAGTTAACATGAGAATCCAAGCATAGGAATAAGTAAGCAAGTTCCAGGGGAGGGAGAGTATCACAAAAATCTGTGCTGGCACCTGTACATTTCCACATGATCCTAATTTCTCTACAGATAAAAATTAACGGTTAAGTGAAAATTTGACAGCTATCCAAGGTTTGGTTTAATCTAAAGATAACTGCAGCGAGTTGCAAAAACATTTAAGTGACCGGTTGATTAAACTGGCCAATAAAAACCGATGTCAACAAAATCCAAAGTAATTTAAGTAGAGGAAGAAAATCACAATGGGCTCTAGTTTGGCTGCTGCCATATGAGACAATACATGAGTCATGGATACATTGAGTCATTGAAACATCAGCTGGCTCAGAGTTTAGGAGAATCTTACAAACTCTTAAAGAAAGCAAAAAGAGACTAAGACAAAACACTAAATCCATTATATTCAGAATCTGTTGCACCCCTGTTCACCCCATTTCATACATATATTTTAGAATCAGAATAATACAGGAAGGGAAGAAAAGGAAGACTGAAGTGACCGAGCAGCTTCCATAAAAGCACTGTACGTAGTCTAGGACTCTTCAACCTGGAAAAAGAAGAGCAGGGATTTTGTAGCACATTAAAATTGTGAAATGTAGAAAATGAATAGGGGAAAAAAAACATATTCCCTACTCAGTCCCAAGGAATATCTACATTATCAGTTTAGTTCTCATTAGGCAGGTTTAAAGCAAAGCTAAAGTATTTTCTCTCACCACAAGTTGTGGTACCTAAGATGTGGTACAGGTTGAATGATTAATAAGCTGCAAACAAGACTGGTATTTCTGAGCATCTAATCCATGGACTTTGAATACAGTGGTTCAGAGGCAGCTTTCAGCCCAGAAAATGCTCATCTCCAGATGGGTCATGTGCTAGCTGGCACATTTTAGCCTGCCCTACCATTGCTGGTCAAAGCATTTACATGTGTTCAATTTGCAGCAAATCACTCTATGCCCGCCAGTGCAGGGAAACCATTGTGCCAATGCACAAACTTACTTTGCATTAGCTACGTCCACTATTAAGATGAGACCATGTTGTGCATCTTCTACAAAGTCACTCAGTGCTAAAGTCACACTAAAATACGCTTGAGAGTAGGTAATACTGAGTATACTGTAAAAATACAGCCTAGGGTATGGTACAGGAATTTTCCCAAGGCAAGCCTCTATCACTGCTGAAGTAATCCCTATCCCCGTTTTATAGGTAAGAACACAGATATAATATGCTGTGTTCCTGCTGTGTTTATAATGTTTGTTAGTGTTCCCCAAAGGCAGGAACAGATAACAGATACACAACACTCCACTGTTTAAATTAGATTAAAAGTGATGAACAACACTCAGGGTCCTGGTTATCCATCCTAAGCAGGACAGTGCTCCCAAATAGTTTACCTGAAATTTCTTTTCAGAGTGTAATCCCTTTACATCTGAATTTGCTCCTTCTGCCATACATTACCAAGAAGCCAACAGGACTTTCTTAGCTCCTAGCTTCTTTTGTATAGGAATTACCCGAGTTTGTAGTGCTGTCAGTTACAGCTGGAATTCCATTGGGGTGAATTTGTCAAGAATAAAGTACTACCAGGGCTAGTAAAATACAGACTGTCTACTGAATTCTCACAGCAAACTCTGAAGAATTCATGAAAGTCCAGTTTAACTTCCACTGAAGTATTGCAATGCCAGGCAACTGCAATAGCTTTCCCATTCTTGTCCTGAATTAGGTTGTGGACTGAATGACTCCCCTGTGGGGCTTGCTGCATATATTTTGGAGAAATTCTCCACCTGGACAGATAAATCATTTCTGCATAAAGATGATGGAGGCTTGGAAAGGTAAGAAAACAGATGGTCTTCCATGAGGAAGACTCATTAAAAGAATGAGTAATGATAACTAATGAGGAGATAAGTAAGAGACTGGCCAGTCAAAGTTGAATTTTAAGGATGAAAGATTACACATGACAAGTAGTAGTTTAAACTTATAGCAAACTGCCTGCAAACTACTGCTTCAGCACCAGGCAGTTTTGCTCTGGGTACATGGATGCCGATTAATTTGCTGCTTGAAAACAAGTGGAGGACAAGAGGAAGAACTGTTCTTCAGGTCATGAGCCCGACATAGGGTATTGACAAACAGCTTCCAATGATATTTCTTCATCTTTCTCTCTCAACAGCAAATACTCTCTTGATGAGCTTTTGACCAATGTGATGATTTATTGGGTGACATCCTCCATTGTGTCCTCAATGCGATTCTACAAGGAGAACTTCTCCAAGTACCCTGGTCTAACTGCTGATGCCAGGTAATGAAGTAGCAGGTGCAAGACAGATTTGCAAATGAGATTGAATCACATTTGCCTGTATAAACATTTAGATCACTTAAAACAGCAAATTTAACTAGTTCAAAAAAAAAATCCAAGTTCTTATTTTCTTTTGATAAATATAGTTAAGGGGCACTTTTCTTTTGAACCTATAAATCACACAAGGTAGCTTGTGGCCAAGACAATTCAGTCTTGTTTGTGTTCAAAATACAGGTCTATATACTTATTCACCAAAGAAATATAATCTGTGGCTCAGTTCAGTAAAAACAAAACAGAAAATCATGAGCATTTCTAAGAGAGAAGTTTAAACTGAATTAGGAAGGATATGGCTTACTGGTGGATAAACTAAGAACTACAACTGCTAAGCACAAACTTGGGGAAGCAATTTGGAGAGCAGTACTTGAAACCAAGCACCTTCTAAGAGCCGCTGGCTTCAAGATGACTATAAGAGAGGCTAACCAGGAATATGCTGCTGAGCAGAATTCTCCAAGTGATTAATCATACAAACAAATAGGAGAGTCTTTTTCTTTGTAGACTGAACCAGTTTACCGTTCCTCTTGAGAGAGTCATTTGTTATGCTGGTACCATAAGTTCTAAAGTAAACATGAGCTAGCTCATTTATGACTTTCACAAAGAGGTGTGGCATCTTGCCACATATCACAAAACTACAAAACAAGGTAAGCTTAAAAATCTGAAACATTTCAAGATTGAACTGTTCTACTTTACACATCTTTGGGTATAACATTCTTAAACTCAAGGAGATCCAAATACAAGTGAAGCTCTTCAGCAGAGTACAGGCCACAAAATGGGTTGCTGTGGTGAAACTTCTCCAGCTGACTGTGGCAGTTACCAGAGTCAGAAGATCTTTATAGACTTTCCCCAGGACTTCCTTCAAAAATACCATTAACTAATGTCTTCTAGGGTCGGAGTATATGTTCCCACAGGGATTGCAGCTTTTCCTCATGAGCTTGTACATACACCACATGCCTGGGCAAAGGAGATCTTCAAGAACATCATCACTTACTCTTACATGCCACGTGGAGGGCATTTTGCTGCCTTTGAGGAACCAAAGCTTCTGGCTCAAGACATCATGCACTTTGTCAGAAAGGTGGAACAGCTGTGAACCTGCAGTTTAGATACATACTTAGAACGGAAGCAAGTTGTTCTGCCACCAGCAGAATCTTTACTCTGAGGGATTAAAGAAATCCAATGTAGTCACATACAGAAGCCAGCATTTTATTTTGATAATTATTATAGTAGTAAACTTGTTAATCAAGCTCTAAAGCTCTTCATAAGTAAAAAAAAAAAAGCATCTTGTCTTCTTTCATTCCCGGCACCATATTATTGCTGCATTCATAGTTCAAGTATAACAGAATATGTAAACAGTTTAATGCAGTAACATTGCACTCATTTGGGGAAGAGAGTAGAAAGGAATTGGCCCCTTGTTCCTCAGAACTAAGGCTTCTGTTCAAAAACTTCTTTAAATACTTGAGTGGTAGCATTCTTAAATATGCATTACAAGCGGCTTTGGTAGAAGTATAAAGGGTTTTGATCTCCTGAGCACAAACACGTTCAAGCTTTATTTCATTCAAGAGACCTGCAATTACATATTCAAGTGGGCAGCTGCACATAAGGCAGCTTGCTTCATTCTAGCAGTTTTTCCCCTAGAGCTAGCTTTAGCAGTTACTACACATTGTAAACAGTTGTTAATGGATAATAAGGCAGAAACAGCACTCCTAGTGTTCTCCAAGCTCAAAAATACCAACTTAATTTCCTCCTAGTTCTATAATGTCATTCCATTCCAAAAGGTCAAAGTTAAAATATGCACCAAGTGTAGAGGTGCATATTTTCAACCTTTACCCTCGCTTCAAAGGATTTTTACCACCCCATCGTGCAATTTTTGCTAGCAAGAAACTGCAAGCAACCTCACTACCAGTAGGCTCGAGTTTCTTCTCAAATGGGATAGAGCTACTTGGAGCTATTACATTACAGATACATACCCAGCTAACTGAAGATAACTCCAGCAGATATCTAGTTCTGACACACTGTGCTCTAAGGGTTTCTCTGCCTCCCTCCCCATCCCATTCTGCACCAGACACCAGGCCAGAAGAAAGGGCTCAAGTTCTGCTTCCAGGTAATACATTCTGACTTAGAACAGGAATTTGACAGGTAAAGATAGTGCTGAACTTGATCATACTCCCCTCACCTCTTCTTCACATTTCAGAAGCATTTAGAGTCTAAGACTTCTAAGAGGTAAAAGTAAGCAAGAAACTAACTTTTTTGTTGTTGTTTTAAGTGAGAATAAGCTAGCATATTTGGGCAGGGGTCCTAACTTCCTCTGAAGAAGGTTAGCGCAGAAACTGCTTACTTTTAACTGTATATCTAACTGATTGTCAGGGCTGTTGGACTAAAGGTTAGTAAAATAAAAAATAGGAAGATGTGCTTCCCTGCCTCTACAGGACTGTTCAACCTCTTTTCCTCACCAGTACAAGACAGTGCTATGTACAAGACCCCCCAGCTGCTGAGAAGCCCCACTCTTTGGATTATTAAGTAACTGAAATTGAGTTATGGGAAAGTCTAATTTTATCAAATAGATGGGCAAACACTTGAGTACTCAAGCCTGATCAGACTGCAGGGAAAGATCTCCTTTTACAGGAATAGGGTAGGTAAGAATGGTGATGGCCTTTATAGTAAAGGCCAAGTGTATTAATAATCACATTATCTAGAGTCCAATAAGTACATTATCTAGAGTCCCAAACAATCAGCTAACGTAATTATTACCAGAGAAACGGCCGCATTAAAACTCGAGAGAGAGAAGACTGTATCCAGTATTTGCCAGGTCAGTAAGAATGCAGCAGGAAAGTTTTACTCCCAACACACTAGTTCTCCTCCTGTGCCACAGCTCAGGTCCCTAAAGAATCACTGTATCTGTGTGCAACTGTGCCTTAAAGGGTATTTGCTTTCAACAACAATTCAGGAGATGAAGACAGATGAACACAGTCAAGCTACAGGAAGGCAGTAGATGCCCTGGAGAAGAGATCCAGACAGACAAGAATAGGCGGTTACATTTGATAAAGTTATTATCACCTAAAGCAGCACCAAAGATCATTCAATATTCCACTGAAGTTCTACAGAGCACGGGTCATTCATGAAAGCCTTTGAGCGTCACTGGTGCTTGAAACCAGATGTAGTCCTCCCAGCTAGAAGTCATATGCTGAGGAGGCGAGGCACTTATGTTGATGTCTCCATCACAGGACAAGTTAACAGTTAATTTCCTCCCTCGGGTCGGCACTTTATAGTTGAGCTTGGGCCGGAACCAATCAACACCACAATCGCGGTGTCCTTGGAGCATAACAACAGTGCCCATCACAGGGAGAGCCTTAAGTTCACTGAAGACATCCGCAACAAAGAGCGAGTGAAAGAGCTTGCGAACACAGGATGCAGTTTTCAGGCTTTCCTCAGGACTGGCCTCACAGATACCCTCCAAGTTGAGCTCATAGAGCTCCTTGGGGCTCATGACATTGCCTCCAAGTAGAATAAGAACCCGAGGAACCAGTGTCAAACTAAACATCACTTCCAAGTGCTGGAGCACTCCCTCCAGCTCCATCAGCACCTGCTGGCACTTCTTGCTTGCCAGGTCCATGGAGGGTGGCTTCTTAATCACATCTCCATCCTGGAAAACAAAATAAATAAAAATTAGTACATTTCATTATTAGGACATATTAGTCCTAATATACTCGTCAGAAAGCATGGCCCATCCCGTCCCTGAAAGCCAGGGAAGGTTCAAAGGGGTTTATGCTCCTTTTAAGGGATATAGGTACCCACATATAGAATCAGGAGATCCAAGAGGAACACAGAAGGCCACTCTATAGCTCCTCAGTTTGAATCTGAATCATGCTACTGATGAATTCCCTCAAGAATTAGAAGCTCCATCTTTTAAAGATCAGCTATCACTCCAAAACCACTCAACATTTTTTTTTTTCTTAGAGTTGAGTAACAAACAAAACAGTGACATGCTTTGAACAGAAAGTGAGACAAGAAGAGATAAACAGTAACTTGTTGAGGCCTTTATCCACCTAACCTAAAATTGTGGGGTTTTTTTTTTTTAAATGAAGTTGTGGTAACATTTAAGGATACAGCTACAATGAGCGCTTTACATTAGAAGCGGTTGACGCATTAAAATACGAGTTACTGACCTGGAATAGTTAGC